>NW_025335317.1:17384531-17384745 GCF_004798865.1 Varanus komodoensis
GCGTGCGTCTGCCTGCATTCGCTTGCCCGGGAGCGGCGTGATGCTGGAGGTGGGCGGAAGCGTCTCTTGCAGCGCGGGGTCGGTGTTTCCTGCCTGGGGGGCCGTTCCCTCCTGGCCGTTGCCGCGGCTTTGACTTTGCCTGGCGCCGAAAAACAAATAACGATGGTGCCAGGCGGACCTCTCTGGGGAGCGCATTCCATAACTTAGGCGCCAT
>NW_025335317.1:17384845-17442119 GCF_004798865.1 Varanus komodoensis
AAAAACAAATAACGATGGTGCCAGGCGGACCTCTCTGGGGAGCGCATTCCATAACTTAGGCGCCACCGCTGAGAAAGCCCTCCAATAGGTGCTTGCAACAACCACACACAGAGTTCAACTGAGTACATATTTAAACTGGATCAACTTTGCTGATGAAAATGGACTTCCCCACCCCATCCTTCCTATAGCAGCGCCTCCAACCTCTTGCAAATGCTACAGAATGGCTGAGTTTGCATGACTTATCCTCCAAATCAAGGCCACTTCCCACAGGTTCACTAATTTGGGGGAAACAAACCACCCTGTCAACCCATGATTTGTTTGAGGGCTTGTTTGACTCACAATGGGTTGTTATATCATCTGAACCCAGGAAACCAATTCTATCGTGGGTTTTGGGGTGCAGCAAAAAATCCTTGTCACTTTTTGCGACCTCACTGATGACAGCCACTCCACTAGCTAACCCCTGCTTTCATTGTAGGTCATTCAGAGAGATACAAGCTGTCTGATTTATGCAGTCCTGCCTGGTCAATGTCCTTCTAAGTTTCAGAATTCAACAGGAGTGAAGGTCAGTTGGTAACATAATTGAAAACTGGCTAATATGTGCACAGTTGCCAAGCTGTCCAGTGAAAATTACCAGTAACGGGGAAAAGAAATGATGCACTGAAAGAGGGTAGTGCCAAGATCCCCATTTTAGCAATTCAATCCTCTCTTAGTGGGAGAAGAAATATACACAGATGAAACGACTGCAAAGTAAACAGCAGCATTATAGAACGATGGAATAAAAGGCTGTATCTGGAAGCACCTCCTCATTTGGGAACTCTGATTCCCCGATAAGCTATACTTCTACTCTAAAGTGAAGTGAAGTTGGAAGTTAGAGCTTCACTCTGAAGTGAAGTGAAGCTAAGATTCAATCAGTTAATATGAACAGGACATTTCCCGTTTCATGCACACTGACAATGTATGATACTTTGCAATCTTTTGAGTGCGCTGCCTTCGCAACTGAGGAAACATCTGGGAATCTCCGCATATGGATACCCGATGTCTACATCAAGGGCTTGAAGGCAATTCTATTTTGCTGTATGAACAAGGTTCCAACTAATAGTGAGAACAATTAGAAAAAGCAGGGGGCCTCATTCTCTTTGTAACCCCTCCATCCTGCCCAGGAGAAGCAGCTGCTGAGAGCATCCATCAACCTCTGCCCCTTTACATCTCTCTGTTCCCAAAATAAATCTTCTAAAAAGACCCCTTGCTGCACTTCCCGTCAACCAGAATCCCTTCACTTTTCAGACTCCTAAGCTCCAAGCTCTGACATGCATCTGTCTACATGCAAACACAACTTGCCTCTCCCACCAGCTGTTTATTTGCAGAAGCCCAGAGGCATTACTCTGATCTGCAAATGAGAGGCTGTGGACCTGCAGTTAAGGCTGCCTTGAAAAGGGAATCCCACTAAGAGCAGGAATCACCCCTTTTTTGTTAGAGTCTGTTTGATCACACTTCATTAAAACACCACCAGCTCGAACCTATTCAAGGCAAATTCCCAACATCTTTTTACTTCTTGCTCTGCTAAGGTATTACAACACTGGGCCAGGAGACCAGCAGTCTTCTCAGCAGTGGAATCCATCCTTTCAAACTTCCTAGAAAGTGAGATTCCCAAAACTTTTCTATTTATCCAAACTGTTCTGGAATTTATATTGTTATATTGGCCTTGATGTTTTGCACACTGCATGAAAGTGGGTTTGACCCAAGCTTAGTCATACGTACAATAGACTCTTTGGAATCAATGAGATTAGAAAGTAATCAATAACTTATTTTTATTTAATTTATATACCAACTAACAGCTGCAGCTCTCTGGGTGGTTAGGGCTAGCTTACTGATGTCAGTATGACGAAGTGTAGATCCAACACAGTGCTATATTTTAGGAATGCCATTTTTAAGTAGTTAGCACAGAACTTTCTGATAGCAAAGGGCAACTTAACTGTCAGCCCCATAACTATGTGAACAAGCACTGACAAAGCATATCAGTAGTACAATGAGCTCAGTACCTGGCCTTGTTTTGACATTCCAGTAGTTGCTCGACATTCCAGCTGTTAAAGTTAGTTCACTAGGGATAGCTAGACAAATGAAGTAAAGCTGCCACTATCAGATGCTGCCACTTCCTTTAACACTTGTACCAATGGAATTACCTATGGATCACTCCTACTTAAACCTTGCAGATGCTCTTATGCCATCCTAGGGGAATGTCACAGGGGAAGTTGCTATATATTTAAACCCAGGTTTCAATAATCTTAATAATATGTTGTGTGTAACAACTATAAAATAAAAAAAGACAAACCAAAGTTTAAAAGGCAAGTAGAAAGAAACACTGGCTTTTTATTGTCCATTAATCCAACATGGGTAAGAACTATTTTGAATGCCCATTTCCATGGAATAGTTCCTCTGACTGCAAAAAATCTGTCTGCAAAAGGCATAAAGGGACAAGTCTTTGCCCTTATCCCTAGTTAAATAAAACTGCCCTCTTTTATGTACACAAATCAAGATTTCAATGTTCTGAATGACACATTAGCATTAAATTGCGAATATCTGCATTTGAGAGCAGGTGTCTCAAGCTCAAGAAATACTTTGTCCCTCAGGAGTTGGAAGACTGAAAGTAGGATAGCTGCTTGCAGTATGTATACCCATCTTATTTTTTGCCTCAGATAGACAGGACTTTCAGGTTTTTGTATTCTCTAAAAACCTGCAAAGCCTGCTTAACCAGAGCTGACAGTGCAACAGAAGAAATGAAAATGAACACCATAGGAAATTAATGATGCTTCTATCATAGCATTTCCAAACCTCTGAAAACCACTGCAGATCTCCAGCTTCCAGGTTTGTGCTGTGTAAATGAAGTTGTGCATGACATGTATCCAACTGTGAATGGATATTACAACCCTTTCCTTAGCATGCCTATATTCAATTTTCCTACAGGGGTCTATGAACCACTGCATATTTTTTCACCAAACCTTGGCATAGGTGCTATTTTACTAATAACCATGTCCCCGTCTCCTAAAGACACTGAGATTGCCTTTGGGTTTTGGTACAAAATCATATGACTATAATTGAAACCTATGCACTTCTAACCAGGAACTTATGCAATAAATAGATTCTTTATTCTTCATTTTTTAATTTTAAACCAATATTTTATGCATAAAGTCTCAGGAAGCCGTATATTTAGTCCCAGAAAGTGGACGGCATACTTAAGCCAGATGTGCAACGCTTATGAATACCATATGCTTAGTAGATTTAAAGATCAATTGAAAAAAATGTTCTGGAACATATTTTGCTAGAGTTGGAAAGTCGTATTGATCTAAATAAAAATTCAGCAAGAGAAAGACATATTTTCTAAAATACATCAGTGATGTAAAAATTCCTGCAACTCTCTCTGAAGGTCCAACAGCATGCTGGGAGTTGTAGGTTTGTTTCTACCTAAACCTGCTTAGGACTGAGCCCTTAAAACTACAGAAGGGAAGAGGGATATGTAAGCAGTATTAAATCTTTGGATTTGAAGGCCAACAGTCTTAACAATCTTTTGCTGCCTGTAATTTCGGCCCTAACCTGCAACTCCATCTCTGGGCCAAAATGACACATTATGTTAAGCATACTATTTAAAAACATGATTAGGATTTGCCACTTCTATTTCTTAAGAAAAGGCAGCTATGAATCTGTGCTGATATGTTCTGGGACGAAAAGCAAGGGAGGTGGGGGGGAGGTATTCCTTTACTCCTGCACTATTCTCCCCACAAAGAAATCCTTTAATTTGCCTCCTGAACTGTTTTCTGAAGCTTTTCACGAGGCCCTTTTAGCATTTGGGGAGGGGGGCATCCCTTCTTCCTCATGCTGCTCTCCCAGTTTGGCTCTCCTCACCCACTCCACCCTCCAACCACCCACCTCCATTCTTGGCTGATTGTCTGTGAAGGAGGAGATATGGAAGGTACTACTTGTACTTTGAAATGGTGTACTGAACCTAACCTGTGATTAATCTTAGGTTTCCTCCCAGTTCCTCTAACAAACAGGGGGGATAAAATGCTCTTGCAGGCCTGTGTTCAGGTGTGGCTTCCTATGGCCCTGGCCCAGCACTTGAGAATGACACTGTTGCCTCCAAAGAGGAAGGAACAACTCAACTCAAAGCTGCTACTCTGCAAACCTGCAAATTCTGTAGCACTACTATGGCTTTGTAGAACCACTCTTCTGTTCTGCTTTTTGACTACAAGAAGTAAAAACAACTGATCCCACCACTGCTGTTCATATTTTACAGCATTTCCTTTTTTTCTCCCTTTTATTTTAGGAAATGGGGCAGGTAAAAGGATAAAACTCCAAATTGGAGCCTTTATTACAACTGGCCGTTTTTCCACCACACTACAGTTTGGTTTTGACATAATGAGCAGCTACACCAAAATGCATGCCTCTTTGTGAGAACCATTTTAGTACTTTTATTATATACTCAGCCTGCAATCATATGCACATTTACCTAAAAAAAGTAAGCCTCCCTGAGTTGACTGGGACACATTTCCAAACAAATACGGTTGGGAAAGAACTGTCACTTTTCACTAAACTATAATGAAAAGAATTAAGTAGAAAAAACATTAGCCTCAAAAAGGCATTCTTAGTTTTTGCTGTGATAAGAGTTTGAGGACAAAACTCTCTCCCTGCCTGCATCACTAGCTCAGATATGCAGCTACTATAAAAGGAGAGTAATTTACCAAGTAACTGAGTCTGAATGGTTATGTTTCTCATTTATGGCTCAGTGTTGTGTGCTTCCATGTTCTGCATTGCTCTAACTTCCTGCTGTCTGTGTCCCAACCCAGAAAAATGTGGTGCAAATTTTCAAGTTCCAAATAGACATGTAAGCATGTGCATGCACACACACAGCACTCCTAAACTTCTTTAAGATACACATAAAAATATCCAGAGACAACAAGGAAGGCATTGTTGCTTCCGCTTTTCAAACTAGAACTGGTGACCAGATCTTCATTGCTAAGAAATCTCAACAAAGATAAGGAAAAACATTCATGCAAGGGCTTATATCCAGCCTTTCTCCCACAAAAGAGAGAAATTTGGAAGCCCACAAAACCAAAATTTAAAGCCAAACACAGTCAATGCAGAATTCAGACTCAAACAAAAATGTATCTAAGACATGCAAGTCACTTTTAAAAAGCCATCAGAAAAATCAGCAGCAAATATGCCATCAGTCCATATATCAGATCCCCAAAGAAGAACAGCACATTTATGGAAGTTACCTTAAACTTTTGACAGAATCTCATACGACTTCTATAACTGTGCAAAGCAAACTATTCCATCAAGAGTATGAAGTCTTATAATTCCAGCTGAATGGAAAATAGTTTTGCTCATTCAATTTACTGCATTTCATTGAGATCTCATGTACTCCTGTAGTCATTTGCCTGTACAAGTTTAACATTATCAAAATTCGCATGTCAGATTAAGCACAGAGGTTACAGTACATTGCATATTGGAAGAAAGGAGTCTGTATGTGTTTGGGTCGGGCATTACGCAGCATTGCACAAAGAAAGTACCAACATTTTCTCAATTACTCTAGCTCCAGACACATTAAGATGCCTGACTTTGAGTAGTTTGGCACTGATCATTACCCCAATTGCAAAACTCTGCTGGCTTGCAATGGAGCATGTTGCTCTGAGACAAGAGTTTTATAGTAAAGCAAGTCATTGACCTCTGTCTCACCACATGCCTCCTCTTAAAAGTTATATTTCTGTTTATGAGCTTTTCTAAGGATGGTTAAAAGTCTGCAGTGGCTCACAAAGCAATCTGGTCTGAAGCCTTCATTTGCAGCTTTGCTTGGGGATGCTCTTCAAAATGGCTTTTATCTCAGCAGGATGGGAAACATCATGGGTAAGCAACCAAGAGGAACCTTCCCTTGGGTTCCATGGCATCCCAGTGAATGTTTAAATATTGTAACTCATAGAAAAGAAAGCTGTGTTAAGCAATCTAAATTGATTTGTGGCTTACACAAGATTCAAAATCCTGAACAGAAAATTCATGGAACTCTGAAGACTGAATTAATTATTTTTCATCCCTTGTACTCAGGTATTAGGTGTGCTAAATTTCAGAACATTCTGGTACCTGAAAATCAAAACGACTTCCTCCATGGTGCTACAAATATAAAAATAAACTAAGCTATTGACTACAAGTTGTCCTTTCATTTCACCCTACTAAATGGTAGTATTGACCTTGTCAATATCCCAGAGATTAAAAAATAAGTATTGACTTCACAAAAAAGGCAGAAAATGTGCCAAGTCAACCTCCCCTCCCTGCAATACAGACTTCACTTCATTCTAATCCCCCTTCCTAACATCAAGTATAAAATCATCATGTTAGACAAACTAACATAATGATTGAAGGGGGAATAAAAAGGAAGATGGAGTACTCAATGCTAATAAAATCCTAAACAGTACCAGAAATAGTGCAGCCAAATGGCCAGACACCATAATTCTTAAAATGGAATACTGACTAATCATGCCTCCACATCTTATCCAAAGGCCCCCATAAAAAAGTATTTGCCAAGGAGATGCTTGTTTTTCCTCCCATTCAGATGAGATGCTCACTTCAATCTGCAGCCACCCAATGTCAAATGATGATGGTACTTCCAGAGACACCTAAAGGACTAAGGCTGTTAAGGGAGTAAAACTGTAGGTTCATTCTGAGTTTTTCTAGGAGATGACATGGAAGGTGAGGTCATCTGGGTATTATGAAATTCTAGCTATCACCAGCTAAGAGAGAGGTTCTCCAGCAAGAATACTGCTAAATCAAATAGCCAAACTTCATGTTTAATATCTGCTTTGGGATTTTTTTTCTCCCCAGTAAATGCAAACCCAAGTAAGTGTATCATTATCTGATGATCTTCATATGATATGATTACTTTGACATAGTATGATCAGATACAAATTATTTCTTTATTGCTTGATTATGAACCAGAATACTATTTGAATGTGAGCCAGAGGAACTTTGCCAGATGTTGCACTGAACAAAGGAATTCTGGAACTTGGCCTGAAAGCCTGCTTTTTGCTATTGTATTCAAAAAGCAGGCTTTGGCCTGTATACTGCTTTTTGCTATTGTAACTTCCTATATATCCTTCCTGCTATGAAGGGAAAACAGTAAAGAAAGAATGTAGAAAACAGTGTAGGGAAAGACAGATACAAATCTCCACTTAATCAAAGCTCTACACATGTGTTTGCCCTCACACAACTAAGACTGTGGGCCTCTGGGGTTCTATGGGTAGCTTTAAGGTTCAATATACCGCTTTTTGATTTTTGGCCCCTTCCCTGCCCCCCACCCCAGAATGCAGCCCAAGAGCTGCCCTGAAATTGAATTCATCCCTCATGCTGAAAGAGGCTCTCCACATGTTACATAGCTGTACTTTTAGCTGTAACATAGCTGTACTTGAGGAACAAGAATCTACACAGATGCTCCTATAATTTTTTTTAAGAACTGAATGAGATTTGAAATTAGAGTTTAGTGTTGAAAGGGATCTGAAAGGTGGATTCTAGGGTTACCAGAGAACAGTCATGCACCATTTAGGGCAGCTGCTCTTTTTCCTGCCCATTCTCTTCCTAGCCCTATTATCTGCAACATGTAGTAACTGATTAGGACTCCGGGAAGAGAAGCAATGTGGAAGATGAGGCTATAAAGGTAACAGGCAAAAGAACCATGGGCACTTTATCTCCTTTGGCATCCAGTGATCTAAAGCAGAGGTGGTCAACTGTAACCCTCCAGATGTTTTGCTCTATACCTCCCATCAGCCCTAGCCAGCAAAGTTAATGGTGAAGGATCATGAATGTTATAGGCCAAAATAGCTGCAAGGCCATCAATCCAACGCTGGATTTAAAAGTATATATGACTGGTCTCTGTTTTTGAATTTGGTAGTCTTAATTGCTTGTTATGGCATGATCCTGTAAAAACATTTTGTAGATATAACAAAACTCTGTCGCAAGCAACCACAGGACAAAGGAGGTATGTGTGTACAGCATGGAAAGCAAAAGCTTACTCAAGTGGTTTTTAATTCTTCTAAAAATCACTGTTTGCCCTCATGACAACAGTTGCCACTGCCTGTAGCCATTGCTGTCCTTCAGGACAATCTTCTGAACTGGGCAGATTTTCAAGACATCCATAAAGTAGAGATTTACTGTTTTTATGTGGATTAGTCTACTATCCTCCTCACTGAAGTCAGTGGGAGAGCTTCTCTTGAATGAATTTTACTGGCCACCCACTAATAAATGACATGAAGAGGAAGCGTAGTTTATACTAGGTTGAACAAAACTAAATACAAGTTTTTCCATCCCTTGAAATTTTACTGGGCAGAGGGACAGGGCAAGACAGGGAGACATCTGTATTGTAAGAATATTCAGATGACACTGCATATACAAGTTGCCCCAAATATTATGTATCATGAAGACCCCACATTTAATGAGATCAGCGTTCTCCAACTTGATACCTTCCAGATGTTTTGAACTACAACCTCCAGCATCGGAACTACAACTCTCTGGGGCCAATGGTCAGTCCAAAACATCTGACAAGCACCACATTGGGGAAACCTGATCAAATTAAATGGAGAGTTTACAAGAAAACTGAAACATAACTACACAGAGGAAAAGACAGAGGAAAAGGAACACTTCCCTTGGAGCCATATTTTCCCCATTTGGGGCCCAAACTTCATGCTGCATCATGAGAGCTTTATTTTAAAAAGCATGCTTAACTCGCCACTTTTATTTTGAAAAGGAAGTAGCCATGGTCCCAGTCCAGAACCTGTTCCTGATCCAGCCCCATGCCATTTTCTAATGAAACTCATTTCTCTTGCGACTATTTTTTGTCCTTGAAGTTGCTATTTACTGCATACCCTTAGGGGCACACAGCAACTATACACTATGCACATGTGGCTTCCCGGTGTTTGTATCTGTGTGATACATACATAACTTACTGATCTAGAAACAAATGTTTCTGCTCATTTCCAGTTGCCCCCAGAAGCACCAAATCTCTGTTCTGTAAGCAGAACATGTTATCCACTTACAGAAGGAAACTGATGGATGCAACAGAATTATCAAGGCCTTCCTCTGGGAAGTCTTAAACCTCCATTATACAAACAGTGGATTCCACTTACTCTGTGGAACCAGTGGGGGCTTAAGCATCCCTGCAGAAATAACCTAGTATGGCTGGAGTCACACTAGCAGTTTTATCTGCATTAGACATTTTGTTTAGCCTCTTTTATGGAGAATCCAGATACTGCCAAGGACAGATTGTTGTAATCCAGTGTATTCTGTGAGAACAGATTTGGTTTGTGATGATCCCTCCAATAAAATGAAATTACAGTAACAAGCTATCCCATGTGAACAAGTAAAGTGATTTTGAGTCTTTAACACACTCTTGTACCTTTAATTACAAGTTTCCTGTTGCAGGTTCAACTTGTTTTATTGCTTTTATTGACTAAAGATGGATTAGTGATGAATAACCTATTAAATCAGCCCCACTCAAAAGCTAGGGCATAGAAAAGAGCACTGATGGCTATTGTTCAGTGGGCAAAGGAACCATTATTAGCTCTCACTTTAGGAGCTGGTTCAGAAATTGCATGACTCCATCCGTACAGACAAAATCTATTTGCCCATCCTTGAGTGACAACATGGAAATGATCACTTTGGGTGGGTCATACACATGCTCTGGATGTAGGAATAAGTCACAGTTCAGGTACAGCCATAAGGTAAGTCATAAAATTGAGTTGTAACAGACCAGGATTTGGCTTTGCTTCTCAGAACAGATGCAACTGGTGCTTGAGAGAACATATCAAGGCATCATGAGAGGAAGTAAACAAATCCAACATCTTCTGTCCATCTGGGGAGAGGAGATGACTCTTTCTAAACAAGCTGTTGCTATGGATTATCGCCTAAGAATCTGTTATGAAAGAAGATTTCATAAAATCTATGACTCAATTTGTACATTATGGTGGCAAATTGTGGTTAGTTAACTCATAATCCGAAGGCTGCATGTTGCCATTCTGAATATGCAGCCTCTGACTAAATCAGAGGTTATTTTTTGATGCGTGAACTCCTACACATGATTCACATGATCAGGATAAGTTGAGCTGCAAAGCTAGTATGAATATTCAAACTAGGGTCACAGCTTGTCATGTTGTCCAAACCCAGAGGTTGTTTGAAAGGTTAAAAAAACCCTTCACATAACATTTGGCATTTTTTAGGGCTATGTGAGGGTTGTTTAATTCTTGCACATCCCCCACCACCTGGACTTGGATGACACAGAAAGTTATTGCTTGAATGTTTTTTTAAAAACCCTACCTGATACATGGAAACACACACTGGCATATACAGCACTGTGGCTTAAGCACGCCATGGTAAGCTGTAGGGATCATGCAAACCAGAACTCTAAGTAATCATGGACTAAACAACACATGGTTAATTTAAGAACTACTGATAGGTTACTGTGGGCTATTTAACTCACAATTGATTCACAGCATCTGGGATCACACCTCACAAACTAATCTTTGTGCACCTCGATTGGAGCTTGCATATTCAAAATGGGATTGACATGCATATGGAATATTTTATGTGTGAACAAGCCAAATGTAAATCAACAATACCTCCACTGAAGTCACAATAGTGAGTAGAGAAATGCAGACCTGGGAAGTGAATTTATTTGGCTTACTCTAAATTTAGAGACACTTTATAATTCTTTACTGAAACCCAGAGACTTGCCAAAAGACACTCCCTTTCCCCACAAAATTCAAGCACAATTTGGATCACAATGCTTTTGACTGTACCCTGTATTCCCCAAAGGTGTCAACCTAATATGTGGTTTATGAGTCAATGACCAGAACAAGGAAGCCCAGCTTCTGCATGTGTATCTGAATGTAGCAGCATTCAAAACATATCATCCCAACCTCTGAGAAAACTGTGAACAGTATTTTTCAAACCACTAGTTCAAGGTTTATGTTTTCAGAACAGACAGTTAAGTATCAAGTGATCCGCAAGGATTTGCTACCTTCTTTTTATGCTATTAGCATCATAGACTTGAACAGCTTTACAGTAAGTGCAAATACCTTAGCTAGCATAATAGTTTCCATAAAGTTCAGTGAATCAAATCAAAATGGATAGGTTCCCTTTCTATTTATTGAATCCATTTACCACAAATATACTTAACTCTTTACTATTTTTGCACCAGTCTGGAGATATTTTGGGCACTTCTGTTACATAGAAATGCATGCTTGGAATTCCCACAGTGATGGAGAAGAAGATAATGTGGGCACTGGGGGAGACGCAACAAACCAAAACGATTCTGCTCTTGTTGATTTGCAGGATTTGGCTCACCCTTTCTAGATCAGTGGTTTTCAACCACCGGTCCACAGGCCAGCACCAGACTGCAGGAGATTTCCTGCTGCTCCATTGGGGGGCGGGGGACATCCTGCTTGCTGTGGACCTGCACAGGGGTTGGCAGTGCTCCATCACCTCTTCCTTGGTTGGCATAACATTCGTGGGGGGGGGGTCAGGGAGGGGAGACACAGCTCAGTAGGAGCTGGCTGGGAGCCATACCATGCTGATTTTGGAATTTTGTTCTTTGGTTGGCATTTTTGTCACTCGATTTCTGGTTGTTTGAGAATTTTTTTTTTTCTTCTGGTGTTGTCTTTGGCAATTAATACCCAGAGTACTGTATTATGCGTAGGATGCTTTTTGTTTTTGGCTCTGTGGTCCCCGAGGTGGTTTTCCTGTTTTTGCTGGACCCCAATTGTAGAAAGGTTGAAAACCACTGTTCTAGACAATGAATGCAGCTGGGAATGATGATGGTGTTTCCCTCTACGCTCAATCTATGCACATTAATTGTAAGGTCTGAAAGCATCCCCCTGTGTCCAACTGTATACACAGAAGGGTTTCCTGAATGATCAAAAGCCCAGTTTGACCACCGTGATGACACTCCCCCTCTCCAAATGCACATCCATGGAATGTCGGTAAGGAGCTTTCCCAGTTCATGACCAACCTGGTGCCCACTAGTTGTGTCGGTCTACAGCATCCATCTTATTCAGTCAATTGCTCATGTAGGCATTGTTTTCAGACCTTACACCGAGTGCATATGGGTTAGGAAAAGAGTCTGATTGCCGCATTGCCGCATCCCCCAGCAGGTTCTCACTGATGGCTGTCTGAAAAGTGATTCATCAGCTGAAACACTTTGCCTTTTTGTACACACTATAAATGAGCATCCTTCCTGCTTACAGTAAATGTATGAATACTGGTAAGTGTAATAAACGACTGCTTAAAGCAGCCTTCCCCAACCTAGCATCCAGCAGATGAGATGTATAACAATTCCCAGTATCCCCATCAGTCCTGCCAGGTGAGGGGTGTTGGGATTTGTACTCCCACACATCTGGAGGGCACCAGATTTATTTATTTATTTATTTTCTGAGGATCTCTGGAGAAGAGAGAAGGTTGGAGAAGGCTGGCTTAAAGAAACATTCATTTAAGAGCGGCAACCAGAGCACTGACAAGAAGCTATTTCATTTCAGATTCTGAACGCTGAGTCAATTCCCAGCTGAGCAGTTTCAGTTAACTTCTCTGGCTCTCAGTACATAAAGTAGCCCATTGAAAGACAGGAATGATCAAGAGCTCTGAGCCAGACTGGTACCTGATTTCTGAAACTCTGCTTGCAGTACATTTGTAGTGATGGGCACAGAAAGAGCCCTGAAACCATTTGTGTACTTTAAAAGCCTCACTTAGAGCTGCAACTGCGTACTTAACTATTCGAAGAGAACGTGCAGTTGTGATGGCTGCTCTTTGGTTTCCCTGGTTCTATGATGTCCATTTAAGGAAATGAAAAAAAAGATGTAAAATATGCAAATCCCTTTACATAGCTTCCAACATGCCTTTCACTTCCATTTCTTTTCGGAGTGTCAGTTTCTTAATGCACAAACTTTCCCAAAGCCTCTGACAACAGAATATAGGGCTAGGCGGGATGTCTGCAGAACTGTCTGTTTAACCCTGGATCTGCCACAATCCCATAGAACGCTTCCCGAGATGTCATGCATAAGGGACGGCATATAAAAGTTTTAAATAATAAAACCCAGAGTAGGGCCTGGTCTGAACTGAAAAAAAAAAAATGGGTGTGCAAGTCAGAAATGCTAACTTCTGCTTTCTCTCATACATGCCACCCACACACAACTCCTGCCAACCCCTACCCAGGTGCTTTCCACCCAGTTTTATTCATTGGCAGCAGCATTTATGTCCAACCCTTCTTACATTGTGGTGCTCAAGTTGGTTACATGGGGTTCCCAATCAAGCTGACCAGAACTGGGAACTGACCTGCTTGGCTTCGGCAAAGTGGCTGACTCATGTGCTTTCAGATGATGCCCTAGGGCCAGACTAAACTGGTTCCCTCTCCTTCCCCCTCCTGAGTGTACCTGCTTCTCTGCAGTGCTTCCCGGTTGTTCCAGCTCCCACAGAGATTTTTATTAAATTAAAATATACAGTTTTGCTGTGATTTCCCCTTCTCTCTGTATTTTTACACTGTCTCCCTGTTTCCAAAAGTAAACAGTGAAACAGACACAGTGCTCAGCTAATAGGAATAAAGAGAGCAATGACATGTTTGTTGCTAAGGTGCTGGGGACAGAAGCGTTCAGAGGCCAGAAGGGGCCACTTCTGCAGCCATTCTTGTCAGAAGACTTGATGGTGTTTCCATACCAACAAGGTAAAATGGTAATCCTGAATCTGGAAGACTAGAGAAGCATGAAAATCTTAGAATAGATTGATGATTCTCTCTGTGGTTTCAGAACACTAATCCTACCCTGCAGGAACTCTGGAACTGGATCCAGATGACACAATAGACCCACCACAGTAAGATTTCCCCATGACTTCCTGTATCAGATGTACCTGTCCACTGTATGATTACAGTCATTAGAGACCTCTGTGGCAGGCCTTTCATTCCTTCTTTGTGGCCTGAAAAGAAATGGGAGCTGTCAGGAGACTGAAGTGTGTGTGTATTTACATTTGTCTTTGCGAAGGGAGGTTGTGAAGGGAGAATGACTCTACCTCTTCCCTCCATGACCTCAATCCATGTGGCCCCTAACAAGTTAACTCCTCCCTGAGGGAACTGAGCACTGAAAGGTAGAATGATAGCCTTCCCTGTTGTAAAACTTGCGACCTTCTTTGCAAACATCTTAAAGTCACCAAAATATATACAGTTGTGTTCCTGATTTTAGGGCTGATTATTTTTTGGAATGAATGCCAATTTCTGAAAATGTGGGATACAGTATTGGGAAGAAGCATTCCTTTTTTCATTCTTCCAAAATGTTTCTATATTTGCCATTGCTACAGTAAAGTACTGATTACATGGAACTACATATGCCTAACCTGATGATCCACATTTCTGGTGCTGCTGCATGCAGTTTTTACAATTAGTGTCTTCAATATATGACTGTGTTTCTGCAAATATGTCACATTCCAGCCGTATTTTTTCCAATTAGGTGTCAAACTGAGGTCATAACTACACATGTGCATTGAAATCGCACGGCATTGAAAATCTCTTCCTCTGGGGCTAAGGGGTGTTTAGCGTCTTGGAGACATTCCAACATGAGTAATGGGGAATTTATCTACCAAAATGGGTCATACAGTTGGGGGAAGGCATTCATTCTGTTAAATAAAGCTGATACATTATTGTGAGCCATATCATTCTTTTATTACAAAGCCTCCCTTAACCTTGGCCATAGCCTGCTTGCAGACAGGGCACCAAGAAATAATGTAGCTATTCTTTGTCCAAAGCCACCTTCAGCCATATTGATCTGCTTGCCATGGTGCAGGTAAGAACTCCAGGGAATTAGTCAGGGTCACTGCCAATGGCAGTGTCGGCAGGCAGTCTTAACAGAGGCTGTTTCAGAGCAGAGCTAGGTTATCAGGAGAACTCAAGGCCTAAGTCCAGGAGCTCATGCAGAGTTTTCTAGCACTTTGTGGCTATATGGTTGAGGGCTTTTAAGTTTGAGCCTTCTGTTTGAGCATAAGTACAGGCCATTAGTACCACTTTAGGAAAGGTCTACTTGTAAATTCTCATCTGCAAGTACACCTTTACCCAGCAAATGTCCTTATTCCTCAGTTGGGCACTTTTACAGCTGGCAGCTGGCTAGTCCAGATACTTTAGTTACCTGCACACTCTGGATTAAAGTGTTTGCTAGGCTTCTGCCCTTGAGTACAAGAAAAGGCTAACTACCTTGTGAGTAGAAGAGTTGACTGCTGTCTCCCCGACAGCTCAAAATCTCCCTGATCAACTTCTAGGTCCCCGAACACAGGTAGGTCTTCTACAGTATTTGGCTCAGAGGGCTCCAGGGTCATCTTCCAAAAACTAATCCTCTTGGATGGGCCATGAGACACATAAATGATTCTAAAATAGAGGAGAAAGTTTTAACTGATATCCTGTTAAGAGAACATCAAAGACAACAGGTCTGGGTTTCTTCTCATGCAAGTGCTAAGATGTTCCTGCACAAAGAACTGGGTATCTGGGACTGAGGAATTTAGTCCTGCCTGTGAGCCTGATTTGGTGCCCCAATAAAGATATTCAACATATCTCTGCGCTAATCTGATTATAAGCATATAACCAGTGTGGTTAGAGAGCCGGTGTGGTATAGTGGTTAAGAGCATGGGACTGGGACTCAGGCAATCTGGGTTCTAGTCCCTGCTCAGCCATGGAGCCAACTGGGTGACTTTGGGCCAGTCACAGACTCTCAGCCCAACCTACCTCACAGAGTTGTTGGGATAAGATGGAGGAGATGTAAGCTGCCATGAGCCCTTTGTAGGAAAAAGGCAGGATATAAATTGAAAAATAAATAAATAAATAATAAAATAAATGTTTATAACTTAGTTTTTGCCCCCAAGGCTTGTAAAGACTCCTGGCAACTTCCCACCAGACAAGCAGTGCATAGAAATAGTTACATATTTATTGAACACGTATGAATCATGTATATCAAGAAAATTTCTAAGCAATGTGCAAGGTAGTTTAATTCAAGACAAGTATTTCCTTCCTGGGGGATGCCTATGGAAAAAGGTATACTTTCAGTAAGTTTCAAGGTACCAGGTGGGTTGCCCCCACCTAATTTGCAGTGCTAAGGAATTCCTTATTATATGCCCATTGTCGTGTCCGATCCATCGCGACCCCATGGACAATATTCCTCCAGGCCTCCCTGTCCTCCACCATCCCCCAGAGTCCACTTAAGCTCAGACCGACTGCTTCAGCGACTCCATCCAGCCACCTCATCCTCTGCCGCCCCTTCTTCTTTTGCCATCTATTGTTCCCAGCATTAGCTTTTACTAAATAGGTTTCACCTTCCATTCAAGGGGTGCTGACATATAAAAATAAGTAGTACAGCTACTCTGAACATGTGACTTTAAAGTAACTTTTAAATTCTAATGGAGAGAAGCTGGAAGAAAATGTTGTAATTGAAAAGCTTGTTGTTTAGTGCTTGTTGTTTAGTGCTGTCAAGTTATCTCCAACTTATGGCAAACCCATGAATGAAAGCCCTCCAAAAAGTCCTGTCCTTCACAGCCCTACTTAGCTTTTCTGAGTTCAAAGCTGCTGCTTCCTTTATGGATTTAATCCATCTCATATTTAGTCTCCCTTCAACTTACCCTAGCCTGATTAGAGTTTGGTCCACAAGAAACAAAACACCATATTTGTGAGAATAGCTACTGCTCCTCCAGCATTTGCAACTTAAAGAACAAGTAGATATGAGTTGCAACATCATGTTCACAGATGGAAACGTGGCTTCCCACTTTGGGAATTCCCAAAGGGAAGCACAGAACACATCACATAAGAGTGCCATGACTATAGCAACAGGCTGCTAGAAAGAGGGCTGTGCGTGATACACATTTGAAGTTCTAGATCTGAAGCTGGAACTGAAATATAGAAGCAAAGTTCCAATTCTGGCTCCTGTTGTTCTACACCTTTCATAAATACAGTTTTGGGTAAGCCTGATAAATAAAACAACACAGATATGTCACCTGTAATGCTCCAGTCCTGTGATTTGCTATATCTTTTGGTATTCGTTCGCTGCACTTTGCAGCTGTCACACATGAGAGCGGTTATACACTTCCCATCCTCTTGACAAAGGCAGAGCCTGGACATCCCAGGAGATGATGAGATAAAGGAAAAGTCAGGTCCATTTGAGGTTGGGCTACTGCAGAGGAAGGCAACGCATGGTCCTCCACATGTTTTGGCTTACCACCCTATTAGCCCTAGCCAACTGGCCCACAGTGAAGAATCATGGGACTTGTAGGCTGCAGGTTGTCCAACTCTAGGCAATGAGATGCAGCAAGACGAAATGTACGTTAACAGAGATCTTCTTAAATATATTTTTTCTCTTATTAATTTCCAGAGGGGCAACAAAACAAAAACAACAAAGTCTTCCGGCACATAAAAAACTAACAAATCTATTCTGCTTACACATTCTTGAACAGCATCCACATCATCAGAGGCATGAAATATTAACCTTAAATATTAAATTGCTGAAGTATAATTTATCAAGTGATTCGGTTTTACTTCCTGTGGTTTGAATGAGAACATTGTTTTAAAAATCATGCTACATATGCTGAACGGCTCGCCATTGCAGTGATGTCTGTTCTCATCCAACAATGTTTGTAATAGCAGCTGTTACTGTTCAATTAATTATCACTGTCCAAAGTTTTAAAATTTCAGTTCTCTCTAATAACACAATATACATTTTTCCCACCTGCTCCACCTCACCTCCCAGCATATGTATATAAATCTGTCAAACTGAAGTGGCATTTCACACATCTGAAGAAGTAACAGTGGCGACAAAAGCTTAGACCAGAATAAATTTGTTAGTTTTAAAGTGCTGCGAGGCTCTTCCTTGTTCTTCCTCTTATTAATCTCCCTAATAATCATCTTCATAAGATAATTTGTATAGTTCTTTTCTTTTTCTTGACCTCTGCTACTTCTTTTAGCAATGGATCAAAACCCTTCATGTACATACTTGCTGCCTTGAAAAGGAGGCAGAATTAAAACTCATAAATGATCCATTGTTAGATGAAAACACTGGGAGTCTCTGGGCACCTTTTCATACTTCCCTTTTTGCTCCCAGCTGACTTCAGCTTTCTAATATTAACTATGAGATTTAAGATATTTGGCTGGAAGATAAGCAACTTACAATGTTTCTCATAAAATAATCGGTTAGTACTATATAACCTCTGCTTACGACTCACAATTCACTTGGGCAAGGGCAGGACATGCACAAAGCTGTGATGTTAGGACAGAGTGAGTTTTGTTACACATCACAGAGAGGAAGGGGAAAACTCAGCATAAGGATGCTCCATTCAGTGGGGCAGCCCCACATTTCCCATAGTATACAGTCTTGCTCTTACACTCTATGAAGCAATTAATAGCAGTGATGAATTGGGAATATAACAAGTCCTAAAAGTAGGGTTTTATATGCTCTCCTTTGTGTCTGTCCAGAATGGAGAATTCCACATGGTGATGGATCCCAGCGCTTGATCTAGAAATTGTTCCTTCTGCATTGCAATTATAGCCCAGAATGACTAATTTCCCTGTACTTGCAGCTATATTCACCATCCGACCTAATGAAGATCTTATCAATTAGCATATCTTGTCTTCCCTGTGGGAACACATGTGCTGGGAATGCTTTTTTAGAAGGTGCAAGAAAATTAGAAGTGACAAAATTAAAACAAGAAATGAAAAAGAAAGGGTGGATCAGCCAATCATGTGTCAATGCAGACTGTACACATTCTTCCTTCACCGCCATAGCTTAAACTGAAGGGCCATCCTGTAAGAAACGAAATGCTTTTCAGAGAGCAAGTTACCAAGAAAAACCAGAAGCCACAAACAAACGATGTCACATTTTCCCAAAATGATTTAGTCTCCAATAAGGTCTCCTTTGAGTTCTTTTTGAGAAAAAAAGCAGGCTAATACAAAAATAAATACCAGAAGTGAGAAAAAGTATGGTTGTATGATTTTTTAAAAATTGCCACTGCTTTGGTCCACAATACAAATCTTTTTTGTGATGGAAAGCAGGCAAAGATTAAAATACAATAGAAATTAATCCATATCTATGAATGTTCCACTCTGATATCCTGTTGTTACTTTCTTGAATTTGCACATGGTAATAGATTCAGTGCAATTTGAACATTAATTAACTGCCAATAATAAGATCAGACCTGAGGTTTCACTGTGGAAAAGAACTCTGCACTAAATTGGACCCTTATGTAAACAGAGAGCTGGCTTAGCCTTGAACAGAGAAGCATGCTCTGTGCTAATCAAAACCAGGCTGCTCCAGTCTTTTAATCCAGACAGACTTTGAAGATAACTACAGCTATTCATGTTCTAGTAATGTATCATCTGGATTATTATACATGGGGCTGCCAAATGGTCCAGCAACCTCTGCTGGTCCAAAATAGGGCAGTGGGATTGTTAAAGGGACTGGTCAATCTGGATGAATTCTGCCAGGCTTCCAGCCAGTTTCTAGGCCCAACTCAAAGTGATGGTATTAATTTTCAATGTCCTAAATGGCTTGCAGCCAGATTACTTGAAGAATCATTTCCTTCAATATATACCTACCCAGGCTTTAAGATTATCTTCACAGGCCTTTCCTTGGGTGGCCCTCCCCAATGTAATGATGAGGATGACTACTAAGGAGGGGGCCTTTTCTGTTCTGACATCCAGAAAGCCTTGCCTGAAGCATGGGATTCTTTGGATTCCCCTTCCCAAAGCCATTGCTACAACTTTGCAAAGGATGCATAAAGATCTAACTCCTTCCTCGCAGCCACCATGAAATGAACTACAACACCTGCTTTCCCAGGTGCAAGAGCAGCTTTGCTGGACTTTGTAAAGGGCGCAGGCAAGGAAGGGAGGAGAAAGGAAAGTCATTCCATATGTTTCTAAAAGGCACACATGGAGTTCCAGCCAAGTGTCTCACATACCCAAATAACATGCAACACCCTTCCTCATCTTAGTTCCCTTCAGCTGTATCTGAATAGTCTGCATCATCCAAAAGCATCCAGAGTTGAACTGGCACCGTCTTCTCCAAGACCGTACCCCAGACAGATATTAGTATGTTGTATCATCATCCTCTCTATTCCACCTTATAGCCAAAGCTCTCTGGGCTGTTTACAACAAAGTATAAAACAATAAAATAGTTAAGAATATTAGCAAGATTTAAAAATTAATTTAAAAGAGCATTAAAAGACCACAAAACGATGATTAAAAAGACCTGGTCAAGAATAAAAGAACAGCACCTAGATAATTGTGGCAGGCCCCTGAATGACCAGAAAGGTATTTTAAGGCTCCTGCAAAGGGGGCTGTTTTAACTTGGCGCTGAAAACACGGCAAATTTGGTGCCAGGCAGGCTGGAGCAGGGAGGTTGTGCCAAGGAAGGGGGATGTGTAAGAAATTAATACATGTATAATAATATAATTAATATAATATAATATAATATAATAACATTTTATTATATAATTATATATATAATTATTATATATATATTATATTAATTCATATAATTAAATTATAATAATATAATTAATATAATAAGAGATATATAAGAAAATAATTTCTGTTTACAAACCATGGAAACATGTCTCATTCGCAAATCTAAATGCAAGCAGGAACACTTTTTTCAAGACTTGTTCAGAAATTCCCCAATTTATGTTTAAAATGTATTTTTTAAAAAAATGCGAATTTTGATTTTTTTTGACCTAAGCATTTTCATTTTTAGACAATGTGGAAGTACACAATTTTCCCATGTGAAATGTTCTGTTTTTCTGATTGAATGAGTGAAAAAACTGGTCAGAAACTAAACTGGCAGCAAGCTAAAACGAGCTTCTAAGCAATTTCTGGAGAATGTAAGTGAATTTAAAAATTGCTGGTTCTTCTATCCCTAGATAGAATGACTGGGCAATTACTAGTGAGATTAATTGGATCCAAAGAGTAGTTGCATCACCACCTCTTTCAAGGTTGCTGGCACTACCCCACCTTTACAAAGATGTATTAACTCCCTTTTAGACCACTCATTCAACCTCCCACTGCTAGTCAAACTATGGCCCCACATCCAAGGATTTAAACTGCAGGGATCAGCTATACCTTTCCAAGCACTATGTCCACAGCCTTGACTGTATCAACTGAAATTGAGCTCTTACAACTGGAGCAGAAAGTGCTCTGGACACTTCTTTTTTAATTAAAGCAAGGTGAAATCCTTTCTATTTCTGCCAAAAAGCCAATGTGGCTTTCTTGTTTTCTTTATGAGTCTGAAATAATTCCAGATGCTCTGTGGAAGGCAGCAATGAAGAAAAATGGCCAACAGGGCAATCTTACACATGTTTATTCAGAATTAAGTCCCACTGTTTTCAGTGGGGCTTACTCTCCCATAACTTTGATTTTAGTAAGACTTATTTCTGAGTACTCATGCACTGGATTTCTCCATGAATGATACAGATCTATCTCCACAGGCACTTCTGGAGGAAATTCTGCAGATTTTTTTCTGTGAAATCAAGGATCAACTAGACTATACAGGGACGTAACAAGAAATATAATTAAAAGTCAAGAAGAGATTAGTTTCCCTGCCTAGGTTAAGCAGTGTTTTTTTCTAACAGCTGTCAAATGGAAAAAGTAATCTCATAACCAAGAAGGAACAATAATACAGAAGCTTAATGCCAAAGCTTCTTAAAACAAAAACTACGGCCTGACCCAAACTGATGCTCAGGACCTATAAACAAGAAAGAAAGCACATGCATAAACAACATGAACATTCTGTGGCCCGCTCTTCAATTTGTTCCACTGATGGGAATTTGTAAAAGGAGGGGGAAAAGAAGGCAGCCCGAATTGCCATGAATTAGAAAAGCATTCAAGTGTGAATTTAAAACTCCTGATTACTGCAGTGATATGATAGCTAAATGTGCTCATGTGAAGAGTTAGTGGAAGAAGGCAGGAAAGTAGGGCTGGGCCCTGGAGCCAAGGACATCCTCCCTGAGATTGTTGTTGTTGTTGCTAGTTGCAAAGTCGTGTCCGACCCATCGCGACCCCATGGACAACATTCCTCCAGGCAGGGTGCAGAATAGCCAACCCTCAGTTGGGGTCTGCTGGATGCAGGACTGGAAAGCAGAGGGAGCAGGTGGAAAGGTGAAGCTGGATATTGTGTAGCATCCTTTCCTAGGGAAAACAGTGACCTTAAACCTCTGAAAGAGTGGTATATCAGAAATGGCCCTTATCAGAAGAAGGGATGGATAAAAGAGCTAAGGGTGAAGGAGTTAAACTTTCAAAAATCAAATGTCATAAGAAAAACAGATCCTATGATCCTGAAATCCACAGCTATTCAGAATTTCTTTCTGAATAGAATTTCAAGGAAGGCAAGACTCGAGGTCACACTTGTTTATTGGGACAGCCCTGCTCCTAAATCTTCTCTCTGGCTTAGTAGAATTTCTCTGTGTTACACTATCCAGACTATTGGCAGAGTAGCTATGATCTGTAGTCACATGCACTAATATTAACTATTCATGTAATTAACTTTTATTGTAAAATTAAAGTAAAAGAAAGCCATAAATAGGAAAAAAACAATTATGTAGGTACATAGATTTTAATATATCAGTTTCAATACATGCATTTGAAATATCTGAAATGTGTGTGTGAAAATACCTAAACCTTGACAAGACAGACCAAAAACTCATATAACCACAAGGATTATGATAGGAAGATTTTGTTTTTCCCCAAATTCTTCAAGGACTAGGGATATATGATCAGATATGGGGGCAGGCGGGCGGGGGGGAATCTAACATTGTAAAACTATCTTAACTAACATTCCAGTCAGCAAGCCACTGAAGTGAATTAGTCATGCAACAAATCTGAAATTTGGTACACACACCACCATTCCTAGAAAAACCTAACATTCCAGTATTTCTCTATAAAATATCTTGTAACGGCATCCCACAGTCCAGGACAAAGCAAACCCTACACCACCAGTTTCCAAATGATAGTTCTGCTGCTGATGTGTCCTTGGTCCACCGTGGCACTGGGCTAACAGGACCCATCAACTCACTACATATGGTGCACTGAGAAAAACTGAGCAGCAAGGACTGTTCACTTGGAATGAGATTTCGTTTTTTTACCTAATATGGTGTGTATTTTAGGGTGGCAAAGGCCAAGACAAAACTAAGTTCTTGATAAAATTCACCTTGAGTTTGGGAGGAAACATAAGAGAAAAGGAAAGAAAATCCTCATATATTTCAGAGACACAATCTGGGTTTGGGTGCAAAACTAGCTAGGTACAGAAATCTTCCAACCCTTTTTAAAACTTGTAACCTCCATAGGACAATGTCACATCATACTGGTGAGGAATTCAGGGTGAAATACTGGTGGGCCCCATAAAAGCCATAGATATGGGTAAAAGAAATGATGAATCCTGGGAGGCATGGTCCATGTCCAGTAAGATCTTCCCCATCCCAATTCTGGGGCAATGAAACTGCAAGTGGCATTTCGACCCATCCTTAATTTGTGCACTGATGTACCTACCCAGAGGTACATTTTTGTTTCCTCTGACATTATTCCTCAAACAATACAAACAATTTCTCAATATCCAGCACTGCCTGTTTCTCTCCTCTATGCATCAGGCAGGCTTTGGGCATTTAGAAAGCATTTTCCAATTGCTGGCAACTTTACCCAATTAAATGTTTATTACTCAGAGCCTTTTTAAAAGCATTTTTTCTTAAAGCTGACACACCGCTTTTGGGAAGGGTATGGCTTTTTGACTGACACAGGGACCAGCCAACCAGTATTGCGCACAGCCAGAGGAAGAGGCAAGGGGCGGTGCTGCTTTGTGAATGTCCTAAGGACTATTCAGACAGGTTTTCCTGTTCTCCAGACAGGTAAGTTTTCCCTGGAAACAGCAGGAAATTGTTGCTGGTAACTTGATTTTCTATGCAGGGTTGTACCTTGAGTCAAAAAAGGGGAAGTGCAAATCCCCAGTAGGCCCATCACTCAAGCTATGTATATCTAAATGGACCCTTACAGATTAAACACCAACCTGAGACTGGGGGGTAGTGTTAACTGAAAAACATGAGGTTTACATGTCATACCCTGTGGACCACCAGGAATAGCTGGAAAACTTATTGCTGAGCCATGAGTTAGCCTGAGAGCAGTAGGCCTATTTCTTAAAGAATCTGTAATTAAATGCAAGCGAGGTGCTTCTGGCCGCGGTTCAAGTGCTTTCTCCCCCCACTCCCCAATAGAAAAAGGCAAGGTTGGCTGCTGTATTCACACTCACCCCTGCTGTGCCTTTAAGGCATATTTTGAACCACAAGCCTACATCTGTGTCTTGATAAACTGTTTTTCCAGGTCAGATACTGTGGTTTCAAATTTTGCATTGTTTTCTTAAAATTGTTTTTATAAAACAAATTCCTTCTCTCCTATAGTGTAAAATATGCAACCATGTATTGCTACTTGGTTGTTAAAGGGAAAGGGAGGGGGTGAACCATGTCCTTTCCTACTTGCCGATCTTTTCCCACCCTGCCCTATACTAAGAACCCAGAGAAGCCACTGAATGGGGTGCCTGTTCCTTCCAGCTAATTTGGAAACTGTGCTCACTTCTGTTTTACCACCTTAAAGCAAGCAGTTGTGCTCACTTTTCTCCCACCCACCCCACCAGCCCCTGGGAGGCAAAGACTAGTGTTAAAAAATAGTTCTTCCATGTAAATCAATCCGTTGTCATGCTCCTGGAGAACGGTGATGAATTTCCCAAAATGCATCTGGTCTGAATATGTAGTACATTTCCAGGAAACCCTAGCCCTATTTCCAGTCTAAGTATCAAAACAGGTTTCTAAAAATTACCAGGAAAAGTAATTGTGTTTTCAACATTCACTGCTAGAGCCATAAATCTCCCCAATTAGTAGCTAGAAGGGCAACTAGTATTAATGCCACAAGGGAGCAAGGGCTTACCCGTTCTTTCCCTTGGGACTGTAAGGTGGGATGAAATACTGCTGTTTGCATATACACAGCACTTTATTCTCCTGTCGGATGAATGAGGGATTTATGTGGATAACGCTTCTGAATACTAACAGGGACTATCCACAGAAGTCCTCACATGCTCTCCTGGAAGAATGTACCCATGTGTCTGTCTCTTCATCCCAGAATTCGGCTGCAGCAATCAACTATGTCAACAGAAGTCATAGCTCCCAATCACAGTGGCTGAGGTCCAAGTTGGAGGAGAAAAAACATGGATGAAATTTATGTGAACTGTCCTATGCCAGTCCTTGTTTTCCTATTTTTTATTTTGAAAGCAAAACAACTATAAGCAGAGCAAGCTAAAACAGACAAAAGGCAAGGGAATTCGATACAGATCCAACAAATACAATCAGCCCTCGAAATCTATCAACACTCCATAAAAATCCTTAATCTATAAAACAACAGATCCTCCAAAGATTTCCCTATCTTTTTTAAACACCTCAGACCCACTTATCCTGCTGCACATTCCTCTATCTATTTTTTAAACAGCACATTCCACCAATCCATTCCTCCATTCTTCAATTGTTGAGGGCTGTGGTGATCTCCATCCAGAACCAGCTCCAATCCTAAGTCTGACATACTCCCTGAAAGGCTCTCTGACACTATATTTTTAAGACTCATGAAAAGCTGGTTTGATTATCTTAAAAGAAAATTTTCAATGCATTAATATTAATTGATAATATCTTCATTCTGTCTCTAAAACTCAATCTAAGGAGCTCAGACGACTATCTCTTTTCAGATCTGTCATTAGCTTCCCAGCATCCAATTCAGCTTTCCTTCTTGCATTAACTCTTCTCTTCTCCACTTCTACCTCTAACATTTCTTCATACCTATAAGTAAACTACGATTTGACAGTACAGCTTAAAGCAGAAGAGTTAGGGGATGAGAGTCAAGAAAGAAGGAAAGAAAGGGGGGAAAAAGAAGGGGGGGGGAGAGAAAGAAAAAAGGCAAAAGACGAAAGAGGATGTTATTTGTTGTTGTTAGTTGCAAAGTCGTGTCCGACCCATCACGACCCCATGGACAACATTCCTCCAGGCCTCCCTCTCCTCCACCATCCCCCGGAGTCCACCTAAGCTCACGCCAACTGCTTCAGTGACTCCATCTAGCCACCTCATTCTCTGCCGGCCCCTTCTTCTTTTGCCATCTCTTTTGCCAGCATTGGGCTCTTCTCCAGGGAGTCCTTCCTTCTCATTAGGTAGCCAAAGTATTTGAGTTTCATCTTCAGGATCTGGCCTTCTAAAGAGCAGTCAGGGTTGATCTCCTCTAGGACTGACCAGTTTGATCGCCTTGCGGTCCAAGGGACTCGCAGGAGTCTCCTCCAGCACCACAGTTCAAAGGCCTCAATCCTGCCTTATAGTCCAGCTTTCACAGCCGTACATTGCAACTGGGAAAACCATAGCCTTGACTATATACACTTTTGTTGGAAGGGTTATGCCTCTGCTTTTTAGTATGCTATCTAGATTTGCCATAATTTAAAACCAATAAATAAAAACAACCAATTAACAATTAAAATATCATTTAAATAAAAAGGTCTTGGCCTGGCGCCAAAAAACAAATAAGGACACAGGTGGGGCACCACCACAGAGAAGGCCCTCCTCCAGGTACTCACCCTCCTAATATCCTTCACAGAGGGCTCCCGGAGAAGGGCCTCGTCCGCCGATCCCAGGGGGCGGGAGGGCATATATGGACGCAAGCGCTCCTTTAGATAACCAGGTCCCAAGCCGTTGAGGGCTTTATAGGTGAAAATGAACACTTTGAATTGGGCCTGGACTTCAATGGAGAGCCAGTAAAGCTGACAGAGAACTGAGGTTATATGAGAACAACGCCCAGTCCCCGTCAGCAACCTGGCAGCTCTAATTTGCACCAACTGAAGTATTCGGACCGTCTTCAAGGGCAGCCCCATGTAGAGTGCATTACAGAAATCTAATCGGGATTTCATACTACGTCATTATTGTTCTTTGCTCTTTAGGATTATTAATTTTTTATTCTTAAGCAGGGCCAACACCAGTGAAAAACCCCCAAATCCTATCAGGGAGAAATAATTGTTCCTTAGAACAAATCATGTATAGTTTAGATCAAAAACAGCAACAAAAAAATCACGTGGCTCAAACAACCAGCAACTTCCTTAAAAATGGTGACCAAGGGGGAGAGAACCGTCTCTTCCACTGCAGTGAGCTTCAGCCAAGGTGAATTTATAATGTCCAAGATTCTTGAATATCAGGCTATTTACAGCTGCAAAATTAAGCAGAAGAGTTCTTCCCAAGCAGAGAAACAGAAATGCCTTAGATCTGGATCACAACCAAAATCATAACCTCAAGTCTCAGGGGTCCGAAAAGCAGTTGTCCTCCTTCTCAATTCAAAAAGTACAATTAAGCATGAAAATTCACTCAGGTAGTATTTTCATACCAAGTCAGTTTACAGTATTTGTAATGCTTAGTTCTAGAGTAGACATGTTAAACAACTTTGCAAGTAAGATGCCATCTGACAACAAAAGATTATACGTTTCAGAGTCCCTTCAAAATACGCAAACAGAAATGCCTTAAGAGTTCAAGCTGCATCAACTGGGTATACTATCCCCTTGGCAAAAAAAATGTCATAATATAAAAAAGAAATAATAAAAACTAAAAGATAAAAGGAAAAGAAAAAAGACAGAGTAAGTGTGTGTAGGGGGGTGACTTTGTTCACTGTTTCCAGTAGTACCTTACCAGGCCATTTCGATGAAATCAGAGCTGCAGACTGAGAGTCCTGATGCTCACCTTTCATTTACAGAGGTAAACACCATCAGGGCGATTTATAATCACCCAAACATGATAAGGAACAAAACAGCAACATTTGCTGCTGCTTCATCAAGTCACCATTCCCCCAGAAATCCAGCCTATGCCAGTCCTGAAGGAGAAGCCTCTCAGGAACATTCAGATCCAAAGCAGCTTCCAAGCCCATTTTTTCCAACACTGAGTGATTTTGTGGAAGATGGGAGAACTTTTCCATACCTCTAAGTAGAGAAGAAATGTTTGAATGAAGGAAGCAGTTGCAGATTTAATCATTATACTTAGGCAAAACCATTTAAATGTATATTTGAATCAAATGGAAACAGTGACCACAGTACTATCAGATTCAATATATATTTAAGTGAGAAACTGCCAAAGAGAGCCAGTAGTAGGTAAGAGTGCAGGATTGGGATTCAGGTGATCTGGGTTCTAGTCACCACTAAGCCATGGAGCCAACTGGGTGACTTTGGGCAATCAAAAATTCTCAGCCCAACCAACCTTCACATGGTTGTTCTTGTTGTGAGGATAAGACTGAGAAGAAGATAAGAATTATGTGACGCCGCCTTGAGTTCAAATTACTAAGTCCTGCAATAATAAAAGCTCAGCTAAAATGTATATCACAGGATAGGAAAGATACCGCCAAGTCCAGAAAGTCCTCAGCATGGCTAACAAGAGAACTATTAAAGAAAAGAAGGAAAAGCACTGCCCAAATAAGACAAAGGAGCTTGCACAAAGCAGATGCAAACAGACAATAAGAGAGGCAAAAAAAGTATTTTGCAGAAAATATCACTAACTACAGCAAGACAAAGATTTTTAAAAAATAAATACTCCAGGAACAGGAAACTAGCTAAGGAGGCAGTTGGACCACTGCATGATAAAGAAGTACTAAAGGAAGATAGAGAACTTGGAGAAACACTGGAATATTTTCATCTGCCTTCACTGCAGAAGATATAGATACCTGAGCCTGGACGAATCAGATTTCAAGAAGAGATTCTTGGGCAGTTCTGAAGAACTGAGGCAAACAGTTGTGATGGACATAAAGTCCTCAACCTTATTGACAAAGTGAAAGTTAAGAGGCCCATATGGTATCCTTCCTACAGTGCTTAAATAACTGAAATATGGAATTGATGATCTTCTAACAAAAATATAACATATCTACAGAATCAGTCTGTTTACTAGAGGACTGGAGAATGGCAAATGCAGCACAATTTTTAAGGTATCTGGGATACTGCAACCTGGTTAGCTGAGGAAATGGATTGAAAACATTATTAAGCATAAAATTAGTACACATACAGAAGGACAAGCCCTGCTGAAAAATAAATCAGCATAGTTTCCCCAAAGGTGAGTCGTAACTCACTAACCTCTTAAAGATCTTCGAGAAAAGCGATATATATGCAAATGGGGAAAATCCAATAGATATTGTTTATCTGGGCTTTTAAAGGGTTTTTGACAAAATCCCTCACTAAAAACTCCTGAGCAAAATTAGCAGACTTGGAATAAGAGGAGAAGTCCTCTTATGGATCAGTAACTGGTTAAAGAAGAAAAAATAGCATGGTAAATTCTCCCAGTGAAGGGATGTAAAGAATGGAATGCCATAGGAATCTGTATTGGGACCAATACTTCTCAGCTTTGGCATTAGGAATGAGCAGTAAAATGGCCAAGTTTGCAAATTGTTAAAATAAAAGGGGATTGTAAGGAGTTAAAAAAGGACCTCTCCAAACTGGAGAATGAGCATCAATATGGTAAATGTGATTCATTACAAGTATATGTAAAATGAGGCACACTGGGGTAAAAAAAAATCCCAACTGATGGGATCTGAGCTAGTTCTCAATGGAGATCTTGGAGTTTTGTTGGATAGCTCAGTGAAAATGTTGGCCCAGTGCACAAATGCTGTGAATATGCAAATCCTATGTTAGGCATAAACAGGAAAGGAATGGAAAATAGAATTACCAAGATCGTAACTTCCTTATAAAACCTATGGTGCAACCATATCAGTGGTTCAGTTCTGGTCCCCACACCTAAAACAGGATATTACATAGTGGAAAAATGCAGAAAAGGGCCATTAAAAAGATCAAATGGTTCAAAATGATCAACAGTTGGAGCAACTCTGCTATGGAGAAGGTAACAACAGCTGAAATTATTTAGCTTAGAAGACAAAGTGAATATGGAAAACATGATTATGGTAAACAGAATTATGCATGGTGGGGAGAAAGTGGAGAGCGCTCTCCCCCCTCTCCCCCTCTCTCAGCTGACTGGTGGGAAATTCAGAACAGATAAAAGGAAATATTTTTCGCAAGGTATTTAGTTTAACCAGGGGATCCATGTCCACAAGATGTTATGCCAGCCACCAATTTAAATGGCTCCAAAAGGGTAAATTCACGGAGAAGATTATCAGTGACTACTAGTTCTGATGGCTACATGCTATCTCCAAGTATCAGAGGCACTGTATTTCTGTACACCAGTTTTTGGAAGACATGTGTGGGAGAGTGCTGTTGCACTCATGTCCTGCTTGAGAGTTTCCTGTGTGCATCTGGGTGGCCACTGTGTGGGATGCAGACTACTGAACTAAATAGCCCTTTCATCTGATCCAGAATGGCCCTTACCTTCTCATGGAATTCTGAACAACCAAGTACACTTCTGTGCACACATGCACAAAAGTGTACATTACGATTACATAACAAACAACAACCTGTGTCAGCAGAAATCCTTGAAAATAACCAAGAAAAATGTCATAGGTACATCCCCAAGAGGAATCCATAGCCATTTAAGTATATGCCTACATGCTTTCATTTCAGAGACAAGCTATCACTACAAATTATGCAAGAAGCTGCTACATTCTACACTTCATGACATGTCATATTCTTAATGTTCCAGATTTATAGTCAGTGGACTGATCCACAGATAACATGAACCCATGATTTATTTAAACCATGGTTCGTTGCCCTGCCCAGAAATTCACTCTGCTCAGACATAACAGCCTGAGAAATTGTGAGGAAGTCTGTTCTACAAAAGCCACTTCCAGTTTCCAGAACAACCTGCAAATGCAGCATTTGTAGGTTGTTTCTGTGACATCCAACCATGTGCATGTTAGGTTGTTTGTGGGTTAAACATATCCAGTTAACTCATGGCTTGTTCCTGGGTTAACCTGGTGTTGTTCAATCCAGAAACAACCCCAAGTGCCCCAGTTCACATGTCACAAAACAACCTACAAATGTGGCAATTGTACATTATTCCTGGAACGTGGTAGTGGCTCACACAGCATGCATCCTTGAAATCTATGAGTTAATTAACCAATGAATTGCCAGTGGGCAATCATACCATTACATTTGAATAGGGCCATAGGATCACATATGATTAAATATACCACAGTTTGCTTTCTCAGTCCCTAATTGTTATCCTCCTTCTTCACCTGTTTTTCCCACATATCCTAACTGCCTTTGCAGAACTGCAGTACTAGTGTGTAAAGAAAATGGATTTCTTGCATGCCCTTGCTTACTGCCTCTACAGCTGAAGAATAACCCATGATTCTGGGCTTGAATACTGACAACCCATAACTTAAACAAGCCACAAGTCAAGACCCAAGTATAGGTTAACCTATAGTTCTGGGTTCACACTTAATGACAACCCACAATTCAAGAAACTGTGATTAATTAACCATGGTTTGTCATTACATGTAAACCAGCTTTATATCGTAATTTCACTTCTTGCAAAAATGATTCTTTACACAAAAACTAAGCTTTTATTAATTAGTTGGAAAAAATATATTGCTATGGCCATCATCCCACTTTATCTCCTTGCCCTCCTCTTGTCTTGTCAGGGTAATCTTCCCCTTTCAAAAGATGATTATAAGCAAGTCAACACTTTCACCACAGGTATTGGCTTGCCTATGAATTTGGTCTTTCTTGGCTATGTAACAATTCCACAGAAATATTTCAAGGATCCTTTCCCTGCCTTTTTAAAAACACAATCAAATTCATGAGGTGCAAGGGTGTACAGCCCTCATTCTGCATATGTAGGTCCTTCAAAAAATAAAAACCTAGAGCAAATTATGCTGGAAAGAGGACACATGTGCATTGGAGAAGAATCCCAAGATTGAGATAAAGGGAATGAGGAAAAATCTGAAGTGAAATTACAAGAAAAGCAACAAGATGTGTTGGCATAGGCACACCCTAACTATCCTTTGTTTCCATCAGCATCCAAAGAGAGAGGCTTTCTTTTCATTGCAATGAATCTATTTCCTTATTCAGACAATTAAAGGGCATTGTTAAAGGAGAGCAGCTCATCTGGTGACAAATCGCTTTATTGCATGTCAAAGCTCTCTGGTCCAAACAAAGACTTTGCCATGCTTTTAGGCCTCTTTTTCTCCCATCAGTGTTTCCTCTATTGAAATCTGCTGACAATTTACATTATTATGCATGCGGTTTTAGTTTTAATGATGCATTCCCCTACAAACTACATCAGAAAAGGCTTTCTTGTGGAAATGCATGTCCACATATTATCTTCCAAAAGTGGAAAATAATGAACACTAAGGTTACAGTTTTATAGGTCTATACTCAGATCCATGGGGATTGCCAGATTTGTGGCTGTTTATGAAGCAGAACTCCAGCATTTGGCTTGATTTCTAATCTTTATCTTACTTATCACTTATTTCTCCTTCTTCTTCTGCTGAAGCTTGTAAACTCACTGCAGATGAACCATCTCTATTATCTATTCCACACAGAGCCCACGCTGACATTTAACAAATTGATGGTGATGGTGACAAAGATGATGACAGTAATAAGCACTTTCAGTCTTTCCATAGTTATTTGCATGTCTTCTGCAAAAGAACAACTTGCGCTACTTGGTTTGAGTTTCAACAGATGAACTGTAGTACTGCTTCCTAAAAAATCTTAACCAGAAAACTAAATTAAGCTTCTAACAAGCCATTTCTAGAGCCAGTGTGGTGTAGTGGTTAAAAGCATGGGACTGGAACTCAAGAGGATCTGGATTCTCGTCCCCGCGCAGCCATGGAGCCAACTGGGTGACTTTGGGCCAGTCACAGACTCTCAGCCCAACCTACCTCACAGAGTTGTTGTTGTGGGGATAAGGTGGAGGAGGAGAGATGATGTAAGCTGCCTTGAGCCCTTTGTAGGAAAAAGGCAGGATATAAATAGCAATATAAATATAAATAATATAAAAAGTGTGAGGGCGGTATCTGGTGAAAACTTAAAAAAAAAACCCCAAAGGTTTGAAGGATAACATTTCTAGTGCTCATGGCTAGTGAAGCTTCAAAGGCCTGCATCACTTCCAGCTGCCCCCTGTGACTAGCAGAGACAGAATAAGCTACACAAAAAAGTAAAAATGGCAGAATGAAAACAAGGGGGAATTATGCAATAGGTGTATATTTGCAGAATTTACATGTCCCAGAATTTACTCTTGGCAAAGAAATGTGGATTACATTTGATGTATATACACAGAATCCACACAGACCTCTGTGCTCCTTAGATTTCTCTGATAATCTTTTTTTTTTTACCTCTTGAGATGTCAGACTTCTTTGCATTATGGCCTACATGCAAGATGTTTGTTGGTGTGGTGGGTATCATTTCTGACCATTACAAGGAAGACATGAACTTTGGCTCTGTGACATTTCAGACTGATACCATCTGACTCTTATTTATTAGGTCATGATACCTGCATGCACTCTACCCACTCAGATTTCAGATCACTGTATCAGATGCCCACACAGCACCATGCTGATTCCACACAAATTCTCTGCACACACCAGAACTGCAAGTTCATTGTTAAGTAGCAGAAACCACAGAACAGGAAGTTGTTCACAATCCTGCACAAGATGTTGTACCTGGACCATACAAAAACTGATACAATGAAAACCAAATGTGAGATATTCCCCCAAAACTATATTGCTTCAGAATGCAATTGAGAAGACTTTATGTTTAAATGAGTTTCTATGGAAAAAATGTTTAAAAGCTAGCCCTTCATGGAAGAGTTCTAGACTAACTTTCTCCTTGTCATGCTAGTTTTTAATAATTATGAAGTTTTTGCTGCAGGAAAATAAATCTCCAGTATTTGGTAGATGGACTGTATGACATGTTTTCCTGAATGTTTAAATTTAATTTCAATGATTTTGGTTCTCTTTGTGTAAAATGGGCAAAATAATGGACTACCTCACAGGCTTGCAAGATCAGGAACTCAAGTCACAATCTGTGTTATTCCCTCAGTACAAGACATACAATGCAAGTGAGGAGCACTTTGCATGTGACACATTTCTTACATGGCAATTAGTCCAACACAGAAACTGAATAATCTGAAAGGTACAGATGGTAATAAGCATACAGATGGTATGTGAATTTGTAATACATGATGAAATACCTAAGAGATTCATTCACTTTCCACATGGAACTGCCATTTGTTCAGAACATTTTGAATGCAACTCCATAGGAAGTCCTTCTCTGCAAGCCCCACTGAAATGAATGGGGTTGTACAAGAACACTTTTACACAGTCCTCACTCATTTAAATGAGGCTGATGGTGGAGAATCTTTGGTGGCTTGTTCATCTCATACAGGATCTTGAAAAACATGTCTTTGAATCAAAAGGCCTTTAAAATGCAATAATTAGTACTTCTCCCCACTTTCCCTTACGAAGAGTCCAGTGTAGTTGCAAAGCTCACATCCTGCATCTTAAAATAGCGGCTAGTCAGAAACAAACAATCCAATGTCTCACTTCTTGCTCAGTCTCAGTACTCTTAATCGCCACATCATCTACTTCGGAGATAAAACAGACAGCGTCCAGACGAAGCCTATGGGCACACCACAGTCCAACCCCATCGGTTTCAATCCAACACTTTCAAACATGCGCCTAATTCCAACAATGAAACTATCAAAAGGACTTTGTTATGGCTGGATCACGATCCATATTAAAATGTCGTTTTTCATATTCGATTTTTTTAAAAAATGCTGCTACTTTCTCTTGCAGCAAAACTTTATGAGGGTCCCACGGTGTTATTCTCATTATATTCTTTTTTGTTTCGGGGTCCTTTTAAAAGCCCTGTCCGATTTAGCTTCCCGCCCCGAGGTTCCTGCCCTCCCTCCTCCCGACACGTCGGAGAAGCTGGAGACCCATCACCGAAGCACAAAAGGACTTCCTCGCCACCATGAAACAAAAGAGTGTGAAATGAGGCGGAGGACAAGGGCGCAAGCCGCCGGGAAGCCCGCTCGATGCACCGGAGGCGCTCGGGCGCATTTCTCGCCTTACCCTGGCACGGGGTCCTCGCAGCCTCCTGCCGAGGAGGGACCGGCGCCGGAGAACGACCTTGCTGGAGAGGCAAGCGCCAGCGCTGCAGCCTGGGGACTATCCAACTCCGGCCGCTTCCTTCGGCTTTCTTCCGCTCGTTCGTCCCTCGCCCGCCGCCTTTTTCCTGGAGAAAGCGGCTTTAAAGATCCTCTCCCTGCCCCGCGCGAGTGGGTTGGGCGGGCGGCTCGTTGGGGCGGGTTAGCGCTTCCACCGCGCGAGCCCCTTCCCGCCCCTCGCCCCGAGTTAAAGAGTCACTCTGGGGGAGCCTCCCGGGGTAGAGGAGGTCAGGCGTGAGGGCGCCCCCAGACGACGCGGAGAGGAGCTCCCCTCCTCCTCCCTCCTTTGGCAGCCCTGAAAAAGACGCACAGTCCTTCCCCTGCTGGATTCCTGAAGCGCTTCCAGCGGCCCCGAGAGGCAGTTCCTCTGCAGCGGGTGCGTAAAAGGCGCCCTCGGGCGCGCAGCAGCCAGGCCGGCTCGACGCGCGGGAAAAGAAGCGCCGCTGCCTCGGGCAAGGAGAGTTGCATGCAAAGTGTTCGGAAAGTCCCTACATCCCCTCCTGCCTCCCCTCTCCCAGCTTAGGCAGACGGAGGAAACAGGCGTGAGCGAGCCGAGCCCCACCCCACCGCTTCGCTCCTCTGCTTGCTCTCTCCCTTCCCACCCTCTCCTTCTCTCTCTTTCTCTTTCTTTCTCGCGCTCTCTCCAGGGAGCAGCCTGCTAACAAGGACCCTTCTGTTGGCTTTGTCCAAGACCCTTTCCGACAAAATATGCGGCTGGCTTGCGAGGCGCTTGCGTGCTGGCGGCTGGAGCAAATAGTCGCGCGGGGGCTCGCGACTTGACTGGAGGAGCGCGGGTGTGGGTGTGTTTTGCTGAGCTGAATATAAAAGGCGCCACTTTCTGCCTTCCCTGGGGGTGCCACCAGAAGGAAGCTTCTGGGGGTAGGTATTGGCTGGCTGCAGGCTCCCGGGGGAGCGGCTGTGCTGGGCTAACGGGAACGGCCCGGCTAGGACACGGGGGACTTCCGGTATGGGTCGGCCCCTTCTCATCCTGCGCTACGTATAGGGATAGGTGTCCGTCAGCACAGGCGGCCTGTTCCGTATGGCTAGGATGATGCAAGGGCGGCCGTGGTTTCGCAACTGCCAAGGGCCCACAGTCCCCACAAGGGCCCACTGGAACGACCCTGCCCCGAGTTGCTCCTCCGTGGCACCCTTACAACCTGCTTGTTCAGGTGCATCTCAGGCTGGCCTAGAAGGTGGTGGCGTTTAAAGGAGACACAGCAGATGCCGCTGCCCACCTGTGCTCATTGGCTCCCTGCTCCTCAGGCAAGCCTGTGGTAACTGATAAGACAGAGGAGGAAGGGCAGGACCACCGGTGATGATGATGGTGAGAAAATAGACTCACTCTGGGAGGGGGCCTATTGAGGGTGTCTTGTCCAAGAGCCCTCAAAAACCTGGAGCAGGTGCTCCTTAATATTATTTAGCATTCATAGATGATGGTCCTGGCATCTAATCCTTGGGTCGAGGCAAAGCCAGCACCAAATCAGCAAGAATATGACCCCAAATGCGTGTGTTTGTTTTGTAGTGACAGCCAAACACTACATCACATATACCTGCATATTTCTACACAAAGAGGCCTTCAAGGTAAGCTGTTAACAAGAAAGCTTTTTTTGTAACTGTCACCCCATAGGAGAAATAATGCAGGCCAGATGTAAAGTACTCAAGTTGAGGCAACAACTTGCTCCAAGTGTGCGTCCATTGTGCATGGCCTTACACAAGCCTGATAGCTTCCCCATTCACTTCTTAACAATTGCATGGCAGCTACCATCATATAGGTGAATTGTCCCTGAATGATGGTGTTCATGCATTGGTTAGCCCCAGCCAGTCAGAGTCTCCTGAGTTTTATACATGCAGTGAAAAGTCAGCATGTGACTTCAGTGTATTACAGTTCACAGATAGTTTCAGAAGAGCCTTCTTTGTGTAAGACTGTAAGAATTCAGATGAATCAGGTTCCATGAGTTGTGAGCCCAACTCTTCCTTGCCCCCAGCTCTTCTTGCCCCTAGGCTCCAAAACACCAGGTAGTCTAGTTGCAAAGCAGATTCTTATGGGCACTTCACAGCTACAAGACAAAGTAACTCCAAAAGCCCTCTAGTGCACTGGAAACTAGGCCTCTGCCTACATCAAGAGTGAAGGGTTGAACCCAACTCTTCAGAAAATAACTGTGACTACTTTATATGGTCATTTGGTGGGGCAAGGAAGTTGCCATGTGCATTGCTGTCCTTTCCCAGTGCTCTTTACCGTGAGAACCATGTTGCATTTGCTTTACTCCATGCTTTCAGAAAGTTGAGTCACCTTCTGACTTGGCAAAGCCTTTACTACTCATATTTCTGCGTCTCCAATCTAATCCCATGACCAAGAATTCATTTGCACATGTTATCTTACTGGATTACAGCTTTCAAGACAAGGGATGCTATCTTGAAGTCGGCAAGCTGCATTTTAGTTTTCTTCCTCCACTAAGTGCAAACCTTCTGGTCACATTTCAAGCTAGAATCTCCGGAGTTCCACAGAGCAGCCTGGTAGAAAAGGATTAGCATCATCCTTTTCCAGTTACCTCCTTTGTAAGGTTAATATTAGTGTGGATTTCTCCTTTCTTGAGTACCTGCTGGCTGTGTGATGTGGCCCGTTGGCCAATTCAGTTGTTGCTGTCAGCCAATGTCACCTCAAGCCAAACAACATAAATGCTGGAGAAATGCCCTTTTTGAGTCGACTTTTTTCTTTTCCTATCCCTCTCCATCAGGCATGACCTATGAAAGGCACTGTAAGGAATATACCAAGGGACCTTGAAGTAAGTATACTCACTTTCCTAAGTTGCTTTAGTGAACAGTTTTGTCAGACCAGGATTTCTAGTTTAGAACTGGCTTTCTTGTGTGCGCTCACTAACATCTATCCCCTACCCTACCCTGTTTTATGTCAACTACAATGACTGTGCTTCATTGGGCTGGACTGGTTCCTATTTATACCTTCAAAGATTGCTTTCTTCCTCCATCTACACCCTGTTCTGCCTAGATCATTTGGGTTAGACTTACTGAGTTGCTGAGGAAATAAAATGGGCTAAGCTCTGACTGAAGGGACTGGAGGCTTAGCCAGCTGGCTTGCGCCTGATGAGTAACTGCCCAGGGAGTGAATGAATCATGTTTCCCTCCATCTGGGCTAGTTAAGATCTGGCTGGGGCAACAGGGAGAGAGAAGGAGAAGTGAGTTGTGCCTACAGGGGTTGTGTTGGGCATGGCTAGTGCACAATCTTGATAGAGACTTTCCTCTTCCAGTGAGATATTGGGAGGTGTACTGTCTTCCATTTCCTCACTCGCCCATGAATTCCAGGGTTTCCAGCTCAGGATACTTGTAATCATTGACAGTGTTCTCCAGTTCCTTTCAAATATGCTGCCATTTCCTTTCCCTTACCAAAATGCATGTACAATAATTGCACACAGCAATATTTTCAGCGAGGTTAAAAACCCTGCATTTACTGTACACATAATAAATGCTACACTTTAACTATTTACGTTTGTCAAATTAGTGTTCATCTCCATCTTCTAGATCAGGGGTGGGCAATTAATTTTCCTATGGGACCACATGAGAAACTTTGACAGTTGATAAGGGCCGGACCAATACACTTACAGCTCTGCTCAATATATATCTCTATAAAAACAGTAAATGAAACATTACAATGATACAATGAAAATGTGGAGCACAGAACAACACTATTTAATGAATATTCACAAAAACATTAACATTAACATTACATGAAAAGCAATAAATTCAATTCAATTTAGCAGATCCTTCAAAATAAAAGCAGTGCAGTTGTATTGCTTGCATCTATATTACAACGATATATATTTGCATTGACTTTTAATTTGCCAGTGACCTCATGCGGGCCAGTCAGGGTCATCCATCAGGCTGGATGTGGCCTGTGGGCCGTACAATGCCCAGGTCTGTTCTAGATGCTCTGCAAAAGGGGGAGAAAACCGTTCAGTATTTTTGAATTATGTACTAGGCTTGTGAGAAGCAAACTGAAAATTTCTTCTGTCCAAAAAAGTCCTGATTTTCAGACCTAGTTCACACTTAACAACAAGCTAGGGTATGACTTGAGTATAGGTTATCATTGGATCATGTTTTGTCATTATATGGGAACCCTGCACTATGGTTTAACTGTGGGTTGTTAATCATAAAGAACTCAGAATTCACAGTCCATCAACAAACAATGGGTTCTGTTACCACAGTTTACACCTCAAGAACAAAGCATGAATTTTCTTCATGGGCTGTTTGTGGTTAACAAGCTATTGTTTGTTAGCCCAGCTGGGTTTAGACCACAGAATAACCCACATTTCAACAAAACCTGTGGTTCAATGACAATCTGTACTCAATCCATACTCGGCCATTGAGCATGGGTTATTGTGTTGTCTGAACCCAGTAATTATTTCACGTACATCTAAGATTTATTGTACCAAACACTGTCTGAGGTTTTTGCATTTCAGTCCTTCTTGACCTCACAGATAATTTTCTCCCCTTCTCCCTACACCCATGTACATAGAGGTGCAGAGCCATAAACACAGATCTGCCAATTCAGATTGATATTCCATGTGCCAGAGGGTACCTACAGGGATCTTTTTTTGGCCTTGCTTTGCCATTAAATCAAGAAGAAGCAGAGGGCAACATTCCAAGCACTTGGTGAAGTGATTTCTGGTCCGCACAAACATATATCATAACAAACATATTTGTCTTTAAGGTGGTACAAGACCCTTTGTTGTTTATGCTGCAAAAGACTAAAGCAGATATTTCTCTGGCAACACCTGGATGAACTTTATTACCTAAGGATCCCTTAGATGCTAGAGTATTCCCATTCCTCAGAACATCTTTATTTAGTGGCAAGTAGCATAGCTCAGACAGAGAGGGGATGTTCCACTTCCCAGTAAAAGGCATCAGAGAAAATACTGATGAGGATCCAAGCTGAAAGAGTGTATATGCCTTAATTAGGAGTGGTGCTTCTTCATTCATGTATATTGGTGTTAACCTAGTCCCAGCCTCCCCAGAAATTAGTCTTCACCTGAACCCCACCATTCAGAACAAAATCGAAACTGAGATTTTCACCTGTGGAATGCACTCCCCAGAGAGGTCCGCCTGGCGCCATCCTTATTTGTTTTTTGGTGTCAGGCCAAGACCTTTTTATTTAAACGATATTTTAATTGTTAATTGGTTGTTTTTATTTATTGGTTTTAAATTATGGCTGAGATTCTCCAAATTTTTAATGTTATTCTATTTTATGTTTATTTATTCTCCTTGTAAGCCGCCCCCAGGCTTCTGCGATGAGTGCTGCATAAAAATGTTATAAATAAATAAATATGAGAAGAAGACCATTAGCTCCACCTATTGGATGTGGAAAAGATTGGCAGTCAAGGCCCCTTGCTATGAAAGTTGGAACAATGCCTCTTCCTAACAATCTAATTCAAACTAATATTTTAATAGAGATAGAATGGACTAATAATTCTAATATTGATAGAAGGGTGACTAAGTAACATTAGGGCTAGATGAATCACCAGTTGGAGTTAAGATTGCCGGGAGAAATATCAACAACCTCAGATATGCAGATGATACCACTCTTATGGCAGAAAGTGAAGAGGAACTAAAGAGCCTCTTGATGCGGGTGGAGAAGGAGAACGGAAAAGTTGGCTTGAAACTCAACATTAAGAAAACTAAGATCATGGCATCCGGTCCTCTCACTTCCTGGCAAACAGATGGAGAAGAAATGGAGGTAGTGACAGATTTTATTTTCCTGGGCTCCAAGATCACCGCAGATGGGGACTGCAGCCAAGAAATTAAAGGACGCTTGCTCCTGGGGAGGAAAGCTATGGCAAATCTAGATAGCATAGTAAAAAGCAGAGACATCACCCTGCCAACAAAAGTGCGTATAGTCAAGGCTATGGTTTTCCCAGTTGCAATGTATGGCTGTGAAAGCTGGACCATAAGGAAGGCTGAGCGACAAAGGATTGAGGCCTTTGAATTGTGGTGCTGGAGGAGACTCCTGCGAGTCCCTTGGTCCGCAAGGCGATCAAACCGGTCAGTCCTAGAGGAGATCAACCCTGACTGCTCTTTAGAAGGCCAGATCCTGAAGATGAAACTCAAATACTTTGGCCACCTAATGAGAAGGAAGGACTCCCTGGAGTAGAGTCTAATGCTGGGAAAAATAGATGGCAAAAGAAGAAGGGGGCAGCAGAGAATGAGGTGGCTAGATGGAGTCCCTGAAGCAGTTGGTGTGAGCTTGAGTGGACTCCGGGGGATGGTGGAGGACAGGAAGGCCTGGAGGAATGTTGTCCATGAGGTTGCGATGGGTTGGACACGACTTCGCGACTAACAACAACAACAACAATGGTACAACTATGGATCTTTGTGAATGATGCTCATATACAGAGTTCATAAGTGGGGTACATGTTGGCTTCCAGATGCTGTTGGCTGTGCTGGCTAGGCCTGATGGGAATTGCAGTGCAACAACATCCATGCATTCCCCTGCTCCAGATATAGATGCATTCTTAGATAAACGTGTTGCCCTGATATCCCCAGTCCCAGATTGTTGGCACACTTGTAGCAGCACTGAAATGGCTCCATGTGAAACTGCTCTTTCCAGTGTAATCAGTCTTTGGTGGATGAGCTACTGTTTTAAATCACTCGTCATAATAACATACATGTTCCAGTTGTCTCTGCCTAGCGGGGGTTTTTTCCTCATTCATTTCTCAAACCTTTCCCACTGCAACTTGAAAAAGCATACTATGGAATCAAATAAGAGAAATAGGATCCTTTACTGCTCTAGCAAGAGGTGAACACATTTGCCAGCCAAACTGTTGAAACCATAGGTGTGATGTGACTTCTGGGAAGGCGGCACCAATTACTCTCTGTGAGAAATGTGGGGGAGGTTTTTGAGGGGGAGGGCAGTCTAAGCGCAAGGGAGAATGCAGGTTGCTGTAGCATCTCACACAACGGGTTGCCTTCAGTTCGAATGAAAATAACTGTGAATGAGGTATGGTTGCCATGTGCCTTCGGCAAGGGGCAGCATAGAAATGTTTTAATAAAAAATAAAATAAAAATAAACATGACAAGAGTCTTGGGCATTGAGGGCACAATCCTGTATAGATGTTTTGACAGAAACAGTCCTACCAACTCCCAGGCCGGGGAATGCCAGGAGCTGTAAGCTATTTTTCTGGCTAAATGTGTATAGGGTTGCACACTTAATAGATTTGTTGCAGGGAGAAACTATGACTTTTTCCATTGCAAGGGCATGTTGATAACAGAAGTCTCCGTTCTTGAATGAAAAGGACTGTCAAAGCAACATGTGCCTGCAATTCTAGTACAAGGATGCGTGTAAGCAGGTGCACATGTATGAGTGAGAAGGACACAAATCTGTAAAAGAGAATTGATAGTTGCATGTGTTTGTGTTATACAAACACTGTTGCATTCATGTGAATTCCAAACATTCATAGCTGAATATCACATAGGAAATTTAGTTTTGGAACTGTTTTTACCATCAGGAGAACCTAGGGAATAACAGTTAAAATGAGAATACATAATTTCTGCTATCAGTCCTCATAGGTTTGTGACTCTGATTGCCCAGACTAGGAAAAGATAAAACATGTCATCAACAAAACAGTGGGAGAACAAGAGTTGGTCAATATAAATTGTTTACCACTGAAACATATATTACAACATAAAGTAGTAGTAAAGGAGTTTTAGCTTGTTTCTCACTCCAGTCCTGCAGACCAGATATTAGGAAAGAAACTATTGTGGATATTGTTGGATTGAGACTGAGATGTATTAAGAAATTTTGGATTTAATGAAAAAGCTTGACGCAATCTGAATGCGATGTACTTCTGTTGTCATTTAATGTGTTGGAACTCTGTGGTTATGCAAAGTTCCCACATTCGGTCCAGGAAGGCTTACAAAACTGATATCCGGAACCAGTGCCAGTCAGTGTAGACCAGTCTTCCCAAAACTCTCACTTCCCAGGCATGTTGGAATACAGCCCCCATCATCCCCAGCCTGGCCAGGATTATAGTTAGAATTGGTTAATGTAAATGAGTCTGCTCTAAGTACATATGAGTCTAGATCTAACCCCTGCTTTATAGTACACCCAAGATAGGATAGCTATCTTGGGTGTACTATAAATAAACGAAGTGAGATGAAGAATGAATTGTGCTTCCATTTCTTGCCTGATCGTAATGTACTTCAACATCTTTTACAAGCTGAGTTTGTGCCTGTGTCAGTTCTATATGGACTAGCCTAAAGGGAATACTAAGAAGTAGCTTAAGGGAAGGATGACCTCTCCTCAGCCAAGATCATCTTCCTTTTGATTACTTGTTCATTTCACATAGGAATAATTCTCACACAGAAAGTCTTGAGAAGTTAGCAATAAGCACTGCTTTATAATACACAAAACTGATGAACATTCTTCCCCAACTTGGTTTTCTTTGGAAGTTTTAGACTGCAAAACTGACCATACTGGCTGGGGATGATGGGAGTTGTAAGATATCTGGAAGGTAGAAATCAAAATTGTGAAATATTTTGCATATCTTGGCTTAATTGTCAATTCAAAGGGAAGCTGTAACCAAGAAATTCGAAGAAGACTGGGATTTGGAAGGGCAGTGATGAAGGAACTAGAAAAGATAAACAAATGAAAAGATGTTTCACTGGAGACCAAGGCCAAGATCATTGTATTCCTGATCACTTTGCATGAGTGTGAAAGCTGAACAGTGGCAAAAGCTGGCAGGAAGAAAATTGGTGTATTTAAAACACGGTGCTGTATTGTGAATACCCTAGACTGACAAAAGATGAACAAGTAGATCCTAGATCAAATCAAGCCAGAACTTTTCCTAGAAATAAAAAGGACTAAACTGTGATACTTCAGACACATCATGAGAAGCAAAACTCACTAGAGAAGATAGTCATGCTAAGGGAAGTCAAGTAAAAGATAGATTGACTCCATCAAGGAAGCCGCAGTTGAATTTGGAACTGCTAAGAAGGGATGCCATGGTTAAGGTATTTTGGAGGGCTTTCGTTCTTGGGTTACTGTAAGTCAGAGACGACTTGACAGCACTTAACAACAACAACCAGATTGGGGAAGGTTGCCCTATATCAAGGGGATGCTCTTTATCTTCACAACAGTTTCAGGTTCAGAACATGCAAGATGAAGTGCTGAACTAACTGCTGTTTTTCCTGATGTGCAAAAGATTTGCAAGGGCTAGAAATGGAAACATTCATACTCTAGAAATAGATGTTCAGCTTCCAGATGGGGGATGCAGAAATCATCTCTAACTCTAGAAAGACACAAGCATTTTTTGCTAAGTCTGGCATTTTATGTATATAAAACAGTATTCTACATCATGTTTGGAGGTTTTACGGCTCCCACAGAGCTTCGTATCATTAGAGTCAAGCAGAATTGTATCAGCAGAGGCATCTGGATTTCCAATTAGAGAGCTTTTTCTTAAAGCCATCCCAGTTTGTGTTTTGATTTGCTTTTTTTAGGATGAAATCCTTTCTTTCGGGTTCTTAAAATACAGTCTATTTCCTGGCCTAATCTGGCATAGTGATATGGCATGAAGGAATTGCACTGGCTTTTAATTACTGCTTAGCTCAGACTTCTCCAATCTGGTGACCTTCACATCTTTTGGACTGCAACTCCTATCAGCCCCAGCCAGCATGGCAAATGATCAGACATGCTTGGATTTGTAATCCAAAACAATTGGCGGGCACGAGGTTGCAGGGAGAATACCTTAAGTCATGAAATGAAGCAGTGGCATTAGCAATACTAGAGTCTCAGGATATTTGCTGACTCTGCCTTTACAAAGAGGGAATACTAAGGCTGGCTCCTTAAGAATTCCATTTTTCAGTGTTAGTAGACACTAAACAGATTGTACACAAAGCACATGCTGCATAAGAAACATCATGGAGTTCAGGGCCTGTGGCAAGAGTAGGAACAGGCCCCTGTGGAACGCCAACACACCTTCAGAGGCCCACTGAATTTCTTCCGCCCTTTCACTGACCCAGACCGTGATGGTGGGTGAGAAGCAGGAGCAGGAGCTGCCGTGAGTGGCTTGCGCACACGCACTGCCTGTCAAGCAAGCAGGTGGTAGCAGTGATAAGAAGAGGAGGAGAAGGAGCTGGTGCCAAGGGTGGTGAGAAAGTAAATTACGGAAGGGGCCTCACTAAGGGCGTTTGGCCCAAGGGCCTTCAAAACTTGGAGCTGGCCCTACTGAAGATGGTAGCTGCTAACCCAGGCATTTAATTTACACAGGGTTGGAGAACTTGTTGCTCTCCAGATGTTTTGCCCTACAACTCTTCTCTTCCCTCACCATGGGCTATGCTGGCTGACTGCAGGCCAAAACAGCTGGGGACTGCATGGCCCAACCCTGATCTACGATGTGGATTTGCTCCATGCTGACGTACTCCTGGCCTGTGTCCATTGCTAGAATTCATTCTGTTTTGGATTTAGGGCCTTGCCTTCCTGTGAAAATGCTCTTTTTGTGATATATTCCTGCCACCTGGGGACTAAACAAGGGCTCTGAAATCTAAAGTATGGCTGAGACAGATGATGGGCCAACAGGAAAGGAAAAATATTACAAGGATGGAAATATGTGTACACAGCTGACCCTTCCATGGGACAGACTGAGAGAACCAGCACAAGACCACTGTTTTAGGCTGTCATGGAAGGGAGGGAAACAATAGATGTTTCATCTGTTATTGTTGTATTTTTCTGCCAGGGAGTGGGAGAGATGCTTTCAAACAGGGGCCTGTTAAATTCACTACTTGCTCTCTCAAGAAGTAGGCTACACTAGTCACTTTTTTAAAGTATGGCAAAAACAATGGTACTGAGCTGCATGAGATCCCACCTGCACCACCAAGGTGGCAGACTTGCCCATAATTTAATGGAAGAAAGAGGACGGTCTGGGTTCCATATGCATATTAGCTTAGAGGACTGAATGTGTATATACTGTATCAATATTAGATATTTTTAAAAATAAGAATTGGTTCTTTAGATTGCTTCTGTTCCATTGTGATTCATTTGTGGTTTCAAGACCCAATGAAAGATTATTTCCAGTAGGGCAAGAATATGTGTGCCCTACATCCTATTAAAATTCATAACAATGTTGGGAGTGAAGGCAGAAACAAGGCATTCAGACTTGGTTATTTGAGATGGGCTTGCCTTTGGGGTGATATTTCCCTCACTGTGATAAGCGGAAGGAGGAACTATATCAAGGCTTGCTGGAGAAGAGCCAAATCGTTCTTGTTGGGTCTCAAAAGCTGTCCGGCTGATTGGTGCCTTCTTCAGACTATCCCTTTTCTCCTGCAAGCAAGCATTAATGCTGTACAGACATTTCAGTGTCAAACTGGTTTCACAGCACTTTTGAAACTTTCAGTAGTTCACATAAATGTACACCATGACTTCTTCCCTTTGAATGGTCATGTGGAAGTACAAAAATTTAACTTGCCCCTAAGTCCGTTAGCATGCTTGGATTAGATCACCTGTCCAGTTCAGCACATTAAGAAATGTGGGTTCAACAGAGCCGTGTAAAGTTCAGCATGCAGTCAAGCAGTTCTGTGATTGCTTTGCCATGTGCCTAACTTGGAGCTGTTCCCACACTTCACACATAGTTGCTGCGCAAACCAGCTGTTGGCAGCTGGCTTGAAAGTGGTGCAGTAAACATAGGTTGGGAGCCAGACACACGGTGAAGCGATTGCATGAGCCAAATGCCAAGCAGATCTCAACCCGTGTTCCTGACTTGCCAGTTTTGTCCTGTAGCCCGATCATTAGAAGTGAGGAAGGAATGATCTCCGATGGTCATGCTGTGGACAGGAAACTGTACCGTACACAGCCTGCAAATGTTGAATTTGCTCACAACTTGTCCCCCTCACTCATCAAATGTAGCCCTCCATGTGCCTTTGAAGTCCTTCATGGAACAATTAACATAGCTTCTCAGGAACCACTGTCCTGCAGTCCAGAATGAGACCTTTTAAGAATGTTGACAGGGTAGAACAAAAAACCCATGCAGGGAAACAAACAAAAAGCCTAAAAAGAACAAGTAATACCAATCTGATCTTGTTGTTATATGCCAACCCTCTCCAACTTGTGGCAACCCGATGAATGAAAGCCCTCCAAAATGACCTAGCCATGATAGTCCTGCTCAGCTCTTGCAAACTCAAGGCTGGGGCTTCCTTTATGGAGTCAAATCCATCTGATATTTGGTCTTCCTTTTCTTCTTCTGCCTTTGACTTTCCCTAGCATGATTCTCTTCTCTATTGCCAATCTGGTCTAGACAGTTCTAAAAGCTACAACACAATTGCAGGTCTAAACCTGAATAGTCCAATAAAACATAATCAGGGAAAGGGGAGAGAAAACTACTTTTCAGGGCCTTTCTGAAAGTTTGCACTGATGGGGTACTATGGACCTGTTGGGAACCCATTCCAGAGATGTAGGGGTCACTGCAGAAAAGGCTGTCTGTTATGCCACCAACTCTTAAAATGATCAGTCAGCTTAGATACTTAAGATACAATTTGGCCAAACTGAATTGCTTTGGCTTGTTATTCAGATTGGTCATAATTGAAGTCTGATTGCATTACTTTCAATAGAGGTGTTCACTAAATTTCTAGATTGTGCTCTCAGTCTCCTGAGGACCAAGAGTGTGTGTGCACACAAGGCGATATTTCCGAGTACTATAAACCTCCCTATTCCGGCAGCCACTACCACTACGTTCCAAAGCAATGTAGTCCAAGAATGACATCAGAAGGGAAGCAAAGGGAATAAGTTGCTAAAGCAACCAGAATGCCTTAGGCTCGAAACGGGGAAAAGACATCTGATTCCAATTATCTCGTAGCAGTTCTGAATATCTGTTTTTTGGTCCAGACTGGTGATGTGTCAGCAACGTCACCTGATTTTTGCTGATGGGTTTTTCAATTAACCCTCACACAGTCGACCAACAGGCATCTGGAAATATGTAAAAGAAATAAGACCAGCCAGGCAGCCAAAAAGAACAATTAAACAAGCAGAGAGGTGACTTTGATGACTCAATTCCATTTTTTCTTAAAGTTGTGTTGTGATGCAGAACACTGTTTCCAGAAATACATTCGTCCCAGATCAATCCCAAAATGTCCCACTACTCCTCTGGTACCCTGCATTTATGGGGAGGGGGATATGCAGACATTTCCTTAACTTGCTTAGTAGTAATCTTTTAGTCTGATTAGTCCATATAGCACATATGCAGAATGCCCTGTTTTATATTCCTACCCAAAAAAAGAGAGGCTACAACAGATTTTTGAAATCTAAATTATAATTTGTCCATGAAAATTTGGAAGACCAAAAGCACAAAAGTTTCATTTTTCAATCTACGCTTTCATTTAAGTGCAAATTCCCTCATTTGGGAACCTCTGAGAACCTTTAACTTTATTACTATGGAACTTTACAGTGCACTCCTACACTCTACTCAAAAGTAAACCCTATTGAGTTCCTTAGAGTTTACTCCCAGGAAACTGGATCAAAGATTACAGTCTGGCCTGTGTGCTCTTTGTAGTTAAGTTGTCAAGTGGTATTTCTAGTCCATTCTCTTTATTCTCTAAACTATACTAGCTAGCATACACACAAAAGCATTGGCTCGGGCTACAGACAGTATCGTCTTGCAGCCAGAAGAGACAAAAGTTCCAGACAGGCTTTGCATAGCACTGTATCATCTAAGCTTCCCAGGGTTACAGCTAGTTGTCATGAACTGACACTGTCTGCTGAGGCCCACCCTTCTCAAGCTCAGCTGGTTAACAAATCCCTCCCTCAGAGTGGTCACCTGCCTCCCTTCAAGTCCCTTTGGGGGGGCCTCATGACCCTGCCTTGCCCCTGTCTGCTGATGCCTAACTCTTGGGTTTCATATTCCTATCACTTCTTTCTCTCTATTGGAATTCTGTGTTCCAAAAGGCTCCAGGGATCCTACTTGGCTGGTCTCCAAAAGGTTAGACAACAGCTCGGTTTTCTTGGTTGTAAACTTCTAGGGAGCCTTGGCAGAATAGAAAATCATCATCATCATCATCTCACCAGTCTCCTGCTCCTACATGACTGAACCGCACTTTCTACCTCTGCCTCCCTCTCTGACTCAGAATCATTTCCTGTGATTTTCTGGGCAAAGGTGAAGGACCCCATCTGTCAATTACAGACAACTATAACAAGCTTACAAAGTAGCGCCATAAGAAAGCATGTCCACACTATCAGTCCTCTGGGCTGCATACAATGTAGTCTCCTGTATGACCCAGTCATTTCAATGGCTCTACTCTAAGTAGGACTAAGGTTGCATTGAATACTACCTCCTTTGCCTACAGGTAAGACCATGATGCTGTCATGATGGCTGTGCTTCTCAGTAGCATCCCACAATGCTCCAGAGTAACTTTGCTTTGCTCCCAGCCACCTGGTGTTGCTTAAAATGCTACTGCAGTCTACCTTAAACATCACTGTCAGGTAAGTGTACTGGGCTCATCAGCAAAAGAGGAGGTGTACCAGAAGGCATATGGCACCAGACCCAACAAGACTTGGAGCTGGTTTTGGCAGTGCATCTGTCTGGCCATCTAAGTATGAGTGGAACCTCAAGGCGTGTCTGAAACTCCAATTTCCAGGGTTCCCAGCTGGTCTCACTCTCTTCCCTTTCCTCCCCTTCCCTGGCTTTTGTGCCATTGTTTTCCCCATTGCAAAGGCTGCAATGACTCTTTTGGCCCTGCACTTTTCCCTTGGACTCACTCCTTTTTATGTATGGACCTGCTCACCACTGGAAAGTGGCCCCCAAGGGCCATTGAAATTGAATTCAGCGCTAGGGCTGAAAGCAGATTCATACCCATAGAGAAGGAAGTTTGCTGCCTGGAAGGAATGTGCGTGGTGTTTGCTTCTGCCAGTGCTCTGCTTTGAGATTTGTAAATAAACCAAATATTACCTTAAGTCTCCAGTGTGTGCACTCTCTCTCGTCTCCAAAAGGAACCAAGTCCAAGGAGTACTGACTCCTGGAACTTGTTCAACCCATCCCAGGGAAGTAGGGAGCATATAACACACTACGCAGACTAGATATCCTAAAAAAACAACAACAAAAAACCTATGGCATCATAATTGAAACTGAAAAATACTTGCTTTGAAGGAAATGGAAGAGGTGCAGGCTGCAGGCTGCAAGAGAGACACTGGTATAGTTGAAACTTCTGGGATTATATACACTTCAGCCTTGGCACAATTTAAGAGAGAGCGAGATTGAAGGCAAAGAGAGTTTGTGTTTTGACTCCTGCATTGCACTTAGATGACTCCACCATGGTATTTCAAAATGAACAGTACTGCACCCAAAACAACAAAATCCTTAAAAGGGAATCCTGTGGTTTTTGAGCTATGATTAATAGCTGTCTTCCAAGCACTTGCCAGCACCACTGTTCGACAATACATTTTCAGATTCAAAGTGTTGTTTACAACTCCACCATCAAACCAAAAACAGCCTTTCATGGGAATCAAAGTCTAGTTTTAAAAAATCCATAGTTTTGCTGTAATAAACAAACTGATAAAGGAATTCAAAGAGATGCTTTAGTCATGCCCAAAGTCTCAGGAATGCTTGGGGGAATTTGTAGTTTTCTGGGTGGAATGGAGATCTCCATAGACCGTGGGTCCTCAAACAATGGCCCGCAGGCCAGATTCAGCTGCCATGCCCATTTATCTGGCCTACCTCGGAGGTTTCGGACTCACTATGCGCACACGCGTGTGCGCAGCTGCGGGCATGCTGTGAGGCGGCAGCTTGCTCACAGGGAGATAGTTTTGGACTCGCTCGGAGAAAATGATGTCCGTGCAAGCAAGCCGTTGCCTCACCCCACGCCCCTGCCTCGCTGCACACCCCACCCCCTCACCGGCCCACACACCCTGCTGGCACCTCCTTGGCAGCCTGCACCCACCACGAGCACCTTTCAACTGGCCCCTTGTTGAAAAAGTTTGAGGACCCCTGCCATAGACAGAAGTCCTCCTTCACCAACTCCCCCTCCATAGTGTGAGAGTGGTGGTTAGAGCTGCACACTTCAAGAAGGCCTGAGGAGCGCACAGGCGCATGTCTTCTGTACCATTATCTACCTGACAGACCTCAAGCGCTGTAGTGAAACGGTCTGCCACCCATTCTTTGTAGAGCTGCAAAAGGGCAACCAAACGCGGTGCTCCAGCAGCTCTCCTACATCTAAATATTTGGGGCTTTTTGGTAAGATGGGGGGGACGTGAAAGATGTTTATGGAAACATGCATGGTGGCGTACAGGGGATGGTGGGTCAGTCCAGCCATCTGGAGTTCCCCACATGGTTCTCCCCAAATGGCGATTTGTTTCCTCACTTTTGTAAGGTTCCCCCACCCCCTGCATTCCAAAACGGTGAAAATCTCTTGAAAGGCTTAGTCATTGGCAGTAAGAGCTTCAAGCTAAATTATGCTGATTTTTTTGTAAGTTTGACCCCACCTGTTTTGCATTTGACCCTGCCCCAAATTGGAAGGAGGGCCCTGAGAACTTCTCTAAAAGTCATTTTGTCTAGTGGACTGAAAAAGGTTCTACAGTTCTGTCCAGACTGGGAGAAATCCCACTCTCATAACACTAGAAGCTGAGGATTCCCAGGAAGCTAGAGATTCAGTACGGTGTACAGGAAGTACTTGTGCATGCAGTGCAGAGTTAAACTATGGAGTGCACTGCCGATGTAAGCACAACACAGAGAACTTTAAAAGGGAATTAGACAAATTCCTGGGAGGTAAGGCTATCAATGGCTGCTAGTCATAGTGGCTATTCAGCACCTCCAGTCAGGGAGGCAGCATGTCTCTCAGCGCTGGCCGCTGGGAAAGAGGAGCGGAAGGGTGCTTTTGCCTCATATCCTCCTGATTAAAGAAATGCAGATATGCCTTGCAAGAACCAACTGCTGTGCTTTGCCTCCCTCTGCTGACGTGAACATAATTGCTCACAGACCAGGGAATTTTAGTCACGGGTGTGTAAATAACTTGTGGAAATATTGCAAGCTTTTGTAAGTTTATCACATACTGCCCTTCATCACACAGCAGGTTTTTTCTCATCCTAAAGGCTGTGATCTTCTATACTTCACCATGGCATATTTGAATTAAAGCAAGAAAGACAACATAGGAAAACTTTAGAAATGGAGTATCTCCCCTTGCTCTAGCTTCTAATCGGTCGACCACCAAAATAGATATGATGATACAGTAAGTTTTCTTTTCTTTGCAATCTGTGGAAGTTTGTAAGAAACACAGGATGCATCAGCAAACTCAGAAACATCTGGAAATGAATGAATCGTGGTGCAGAATCGAAATACGCATAATGTGGATTTCTAGACTGACTGCCAAGCATCACTGTTCTGAACTCAAAATAGATTTTTGCCATTTCTATCTCTACCCTGGAATGCCTTGCCGGACTACTCCAAATGTCCACCTTGTTGAGTATTCTGCCTCCAACTCCAGCCAGGCAGATATCACTGGCAAACACAGGAATGGGGCAGGATGAAAACCGATTTATTTTCTCATCTGTGTTCACGATTAATAGATATACTGCCTCTGAGCATGGAGGTTTTGTCTTTAGCAATTGTGAGTGGCAGGTTTTGCTAGATCGTGAGGGTGCGTAATCAAGTTATAAAATCAGTTCAGTCCATTGTTTTATTTAGGTCTGTTTATTTCCTCTTCCGCTTCCAAGCATTTTTCTAGGAGACTGGCAAACATTAAAAATGTAAATGTAGCAGCTGTTAAGTTCAGCAATACAATAACACACACACACACACACACACACACACACACTGTAGGACACATGGACATGCCTCGATCATGCCTCTTGCCTTGTCTTCTTAGACATGTTGGTGACAGTGTCACCTCCACTTGCTCACACCTTTAAAGCAGAGATGGACAGAATAAGGCCTTCCAGATGTGTTGCCCCACAGTTCTTGTCATCCTTTAACTGGCTATGGTGCTAGGGCTGATGGGAGTTGTGGTCCTCCAGATGTTTTGGCCTACCATCTCACCCTGCTTTAAGCTACAGTAGCAGGTGCTGTTGAATGAAATAGGGGGAACGGCCCACTGGACTGGGCTGACTGCCTTGAGCAAATGTGTTTTGCTGTGAGCTTGGTAAAACAGAAAGGGCAGTGTATTTATTTACTTATAAAGTGTCTAGATTGCCCCTCATCCACAGTCCATTCTGTGTACAGACATAAACAAAACTGCAAATACAATGTTATGAAAACAAAGCAATTGATCACCAGTGCAATAAAAATTGAGAGGGAACAAACAGTAACACTATACAACCAGCGGACACACTACAGTCAATTTAAATACCTTGAAAATTAAAACAGTCTTGCCCTGACACTGAAAAATCTGATACCTACAACACCTGTCAGTGACTAATTCATTCAGCCTGCAGCAATCACCCTCTTGAGTCTGGGTCTAAGCTGCAAACCTCATGGCCCCTACATCTGGCACGAACATTTTCAGCACATATGTTGTCTTTTTTTATACTGGATGAGTTCTGGAGAAGTTGAAAATGTGCATGCTCTTTGTATTACTTTACAAATATTTTTATTATTTTCTTTAAAGAAATAGAATACAGGAAAGCAAAAAAAAATGTAAAAGAGAAATGCTAAGGAATCTTAACACAAATATAACATATAAATTCATAACTTAGCAACCCCCCCCCCATTCTAGCTTTCTGTCAATCCGTACTTTGGTGAAGCTTGCCAAAAGCTAATTATAGTTCTCTTAAACCAATATAAATTCCAATCACTTGAAGTCAATTATAAATCATCAACAATATTTTAATGAGCTTCATTTCATTCTGTATTAATTAAACTGCCTATAGTAAAATTTCCATTTATCATTGAATTCTTCAATCATTCTTCTGTTTACATAACTAGTTAAATTTGTCATCACTGCATGCTCACCCAACTTATTTTTCCAATCTTCAGTTGTTGGACATGCTGCTGTTTTCCATTTAGCAGCGATCGTAATTCTTGCTGCAGTTGTCATATATTTAAACAACTCTGACATATTCTTTTTAAAAAGTATCTCGCATAATATTCAAAAGCATATTCTTAGCACCCACAGGCAAATTAATTTTAATGGGTTTTTTCCTACTTGTGATAAAATTAAAAGATTTTGGAAGCTGATACAACTCTCCACAATACTTTTGATGGTCCAAACTAGATACTGCCTAACTAGATTTCAGGGTGATGTTGGAAAAATGCCACCACCATGCATCCTGGGATGATTTTCCTATCCCAGATTCACATATTGTTTAACCTACTTGTAAGTTCACCTCTAACCTAGTCCTTCTAGAACAGTGTGACCTGCAGGGTACCAAACAATGCTCGCAAATTTCAGCCACCTGCTTTTTATGGTTTTCTTTCTACAAGCCATTCCTTTTAGAAACATCCCTGGGCATAAAATGTCCCAGAATGTGTACAATGATAGGCATTTTGTGCCTTATTTGAGGACAGATTTAACTACAGCTCTTGTTGGTCTGTTTTGATTGCCAGGAAAAGGAACAAACCCCTCCCTAAAAACATGAACGCTTATTGAGGAAAAGCATCAGTATGCTGATTTGAAGTTTATAGGCTGAAATAGTTTGTTGAATGGGAGTTAATTAGCCAGAGTGCTGTTATGTTGATTGTTCCTTGAGGCAGGAAAGATTAAGTCCTAAATAAACTGTACTAGCTGAAACTTGAAATCCATTCTTATGCTGCTTTTAACTCTTAGTGGAAACATTGACAGTAGCCTTTGATGGAGAGATTATGCCTTGCCAAAGGCAGCTTTGTGTTTGGGGTTCAAAAATTCCCCAGAGACAGTGAGCACCAAGTTTATTTCAAAATGTGAGTTAAACATGAAGAGGAAATGTATCCTGCTTTACTAATGCTTCTCTTTTGGTTCCTTACTCCCAAACTGTGGCTGGTCAGAATTAGCATAAACAGAACGATTCTCACGGTCCAGCATGGCAAGCTATGGCTCCAGATGGCACTCTAGAGAGGTTGCACAGTTTCCCCAGTTTCTCATGTAAATATAAAACAAAGTAATAACACCAAAGGGTACTGTTTTTACTTCCCTGATTATTATGTAGCCTTCAGTCCCATTCCATCCCATTATTCTATGAGATTTGGTGTGCTCTATTTTCCCCCCAACAGGATAGGGGACATAAAAGTTGAACTAGGGATTCCTCTGCCCTTCACCATGCCTTTTTTCCAGCCTCAGAAAACAGTATAACCCATAGCTAATGGTATAACCCCTAATTCCCCAACTGGATACCTTCCAAATGTCTTGGGCTACTCTTCCCATCCATCATGTCCATTTGCTGGGCATGATGGGAGGTGTAGTCTTAACACATCTGGAGAAAGTTGGGGAAGCCTGGTACAACCTTTCTCTAAAACCTTTCTTGTATTGATGCCACCCAGGAAGGCCTTGGCAGTTATAGGTGGCCTATAAATACATACATTAAACAAACAAACAAACACAAACAAAATTAAACTCACTTAAGATGCAAAAAGGTCACGATGTTTTGTGGAACCTCAGACTAACCAATTTATTCTGGCAGACTCTGTCCATTTCATCAGATGCATCCCAAACCCAAAGGTCTTCCCATCCCTGCAACTTCTGCTCATCCATTGTATACTTTCTTCCCCCAGAAGGAGACGAATCATTCATACATTCAGTACGACCCTCCATAGAGAGCACTCTTATTGTATATCTGCTTGCCCTGCTCCTCTACTTGACAAAGCCTGTCCTTGCCCCATAAAATGCCTGAACTGGGACTTTGACTTAAATGAGCCTTTGGCCTTCCTTCTTTCCCCAGGGACAGCTTCAACTTCTGTCAACATGTTTCGTTGTTCTTCAAATCGTTTGCAAGTGGATTTTCTGTTCTCCTTTCACTTCTGCTTCTTGTCGGTTTAAAGAACACCACATCTAAGAAAATAAGGGCAGTTCTGCTGGATCAGAGCAAAGGTCCCTCGTTGTGTTATCCAGGGTCCTTTGCGAAGTCCATAGCAGGACATGGAGGTGCAGCTTTCTCTGGCTGCATCCCAGTAGCTGGCAATGTACAGCCATCATGCCCTGGAGCCTCTGGTAGCCATATCCTCCATGATTCCTCCTTTAAAGCCATCTAAATTGGTGTGTATCATTACATCTTTGGCAGCCAATTCCATAATTTAATTAGGTGCTGTGCAAAGATGTACTGCACTGCACAAGGATGTAATGTGCTGAAGGCATCTCTCTCTCTCTCTCTCTCTCTCTCTCTCTCTCTCACACACACTCACTCACTCACTCACTCACTCACTCACTCACTCCCCTCTTCCCCAACACTTCCAGATCTGGGTAAGAACAGTTGGACAGCTGCTAAGGCCTAGAACTCAGTGAGGATTATCATGATGACTACCAAAGCCCCCTCCTCACCTTCCTGCAGATCCTCTTGTCATTACCACCTGCTTGCTGTCTTTGCATGTCCTACTCTGAGAAAGCAAGCAATGAGGGCAGGAGAGAGAGACTGCAGGAAGGAAAATACAGCTACAACTGCCTACTCAATTCTCTGCCCCTTTTCTCTGGGCACCACTGGGACTGGCAGAGGGTGAACAAATGGGAAAGGGAAAAGACTGCAGAGGGTGTCTTGCCTGAGTACTCCCCCTCCTGCAAGACCTGGATATTGTAAAACTCCAGGCCAAGTTTTTCCCTTTCTGTAACTGCCAGAACCCACAACATTTTGCCAGACATGATGAGATTATACTTAAAACAGTTTCCCTATATGGTGAGCCAGTAGGACAATGAGAACCCTCAAAACGACTCAGGGTATGATATTGAAAAACAATTCAGTCAGTAACCACAAAAGCAATATAGGGATAACCACAGGCTGTCCCATACCCATGCTGTTATGAAATTAACGTCCGACCGCCCTTTGAGATCTGCGGGAGAGTCCCTTCTCCGGGAACCCTCCATGAAAGAAATTAGGAGAGTAAGTACTCGGAGGAAGGCTTTCTCTGCGGTGGCACCCAACCTATGGAATTCACTCCCCAAAGAGGTCCGCCTGGCACCGTCGTTACTGGTTTTTCGGCGCCAGGTAAAGACCTTTTTATTTAAA